>NC_086318.1:207809418-208101918 GCF_036172605.1 Pelobates fuscus
AAAACACTTTAATATTAATTTGACATCGCCCTCTGCTTCCACCAGCCCTGTACCTGTGTTTGATGATACAGTAAAATGAACATATACATTTTAGTTAAATGTAGTTTTATTTAGAAAGCTATCTTTCAATGTACCCTTTAAGAGGACTTGGCCATTAATTACTATTAGGACCTTCATATCTGTTACATTTACATAAATTACATAAATCTGTTAGAATTTTACATGTATTTCATTTATTTTCCTATACAAATATTTCCCTTGACTATAAATGCATTATTTGTTTATTCTTTTTGGAATTTTCTTATACACTAAACAGGTTTTTCAGTCAACCAACAGGTCTGGTGAAAAAGAATCAGAGAGGATAGGACCAGTCTATCCTGGGCATGAACCCTGTAGATTAGACAACTACAAAATGGTGGAACAGTAGGTTCCACAGACTGATAAATGTTGTACACAGCATAAAATAAAGTGCCAAATAGTGTACGAGGGAGGGCTTTGACTAAAATCAGTAAATTTGTATCTAATTAGGCTTTATTAAGTTGTGCCTCAGATACACTAACTGAAATAGACAAAATAAGAAATTGCAGATAAGGGGAAATGAATCTAAGAGAACAGTGGTAATGGTGGAAACTGGTGGAGATATATACAGCACTAGTACGTTGTTGCCTATGGCCATATGATTACTTCCTGCAATATTAGAACCCATCCTAGTCCTCCCTTAGCTGTTTTATGCTGTTTACAACATTTACTACTTTTTGGAACCTAATGTTCAGCCATTTTGGAATTTTCTTACACCTCTATCTAATTCTGACTTGACACACTACATGTTAACTATAACATGAAAGCAAATGCACAATAAATTATTTAATTTCTTGCATCATTAAACAACATATTTCCCTGCAAACGGAAACATGCCCTAGCTGAGATTATCCATAGCAGAGATGAACACTATATTACCTTTTTTAATGGCATCCATGAGCAAAACTTTCATACCAATATCACACCGTGAACTACTTAATAATTAAGGGCTTACTTTACTTTTCTGACTGTAATCTTCAGCGGTAATAAATGCTTTTAACACAGCTAAGATATTGTTCAGTGGTGAAATATTAGATGCTGAAATCTGGATTGGGAATACAGTTTGACTATTTGCCCTGGAAGCAGCAAGCTTACTGTAACATGATAAATGTCAACGTGTATCTTTCTCTAAATCGTTTGCATATTAATTGTAAGTAGATGCCTGTGGCTACTTAGAATATTAAATAGAATTCTGAAGTAAATGCTTTCAATAAAATATATAAATTAATGACATATGTTTCTTCTACATTAGGGCTATGGAGAGCACATCTTCCTGGTTACATGTTATTCACTATAGTGAGAATTGTCAGGAAATCAAGCACTCACCTATTCTTCCAGTTTGGCCTTACATTTGAAATCCAATTTGTACTTTTGAAAAGAACTCTATTTTGTTTGCTCTTTTTTTCATAAACTTTTACAGCCATTAATTACATTCTAACTATTCCTAGTTTTGCTTTGTTTTTAATTATAATTATAATTATAATGCTAAAAAAGAGACATATTTGATATTTTTGCATCAAGCTAAAACTCAGGACTTGATATACCTTACTAAAATAATTTTTAGCAATTATAATAAGGAACCTTGATAAGAGCTGACCAGTAGTGATGTCCCAAACGGTTCGCTGGCGAATAGTTCCTGGCGAACATAGCGTGTTCGCGTTCGCCACAGATGGCGAACATATGTGATGTTCGGTCCGCCCCTATTCGTCATCATTGAGTAAACTTTGACCCTGTACCTCACAGTCAGCAGACACATTCCAGCCAATCAGCAGCAGACCCTCCCTCCCAGACCCTCCCACCTCCTAGACAGCATACAATTTAGATTTATTCTGAAGCTACATTCTTTTTTTTTTTTTTTTTTAGACAGAAGTGTGTTATATTTGAGCATGCTAGGCTGAACGTGCGTATATCATGGCTAGTTGCACTGAGGGTCTGAGTATATAGCAGTACATTGTTGTGAAAGATGGCTGTCATGTTTAGGGTGTAGCTTGCACGTCAGAGGTGGCTCTCTAATAAGGTGGTTAAGGCGGCCGCCTAAGGCCTCGCGCTGGCTGGGGCCTCGCGGCTGCCTAAACCGCCTGTGGGCAGACTGTGTCATGTCCTAGGTCGCTGACCGAGGACCTGACACCAGGAGGGGGCCCGGCGGCTTGCCCGGTATGCCGCCGGGTGCGAGGCACCTCCTGGCTGCAAGGCCAGCCACCGCAGACACTGGTCTGCAGCTCCGCAGTGAACAGAGCTGCAGACCATGTGTCTCGCGAAAACCGGCCAATCAGAGCATTGCCTCGGGTTACCACGGCAACCCTCTCATGGTCTTGAGAGATTACATGGTCTGCAGCTCTGCGGAGCTGCAGACCGGGAGCAGTGGCCACCGGACCACCAGGGAGCCCACTGGACCACTAGGGACTAAAGGTAGGCTCTCTCACCCCCCACCACACTCAGCCTTCCTACCACCCTCCCCACCACCCTCAGCCTCATCACCCTCCCTACCACCCTCAGCCAGCCTCACCACCCTCCCCACCACCCTCAGCACCCCACAACCCTCAGCCTCAGCACCCCCCACCACCCTCAGCCTCAGCACCCCCCACCACCCTCAGCCTCACCACCCCCACCACCCTCAGCCTCCCCAGCCTACTCACCACCCTTAGCCTCACCACCCTCCCCACCACTCTCAGCCTCACCACCCTGCCCACCACCCCCACCACCCTCAGCACCCCACAACCCTCAGCCTCAGCACCCCCCACCACCCTCATCCTCAGCACCCCCCACCACCCTCAGCCTCACCACCCCACCACCCTCAGCCTCCCCCCCCTCCCCAATACCCTAAGCCTCACCACCCTCCCCACCACCCTCAGCCTCACCCCCTCACCACCCTCAGCCTCATCACCCCACCAGCCTCAGCACCCCCCCACCCTCAGCCTCAGCACCCCCACCACCCTCAGCCTCACCACCCCACCACCCTCAGCATCACCCTCCCTCACCACCCTCAGCATCACCCTCCCTCACCACCCTCAGCATCACCCTTCCTCACCACCCTCAGCATCACCACCCTCACCACCCTCAGCATAACCCCCTCACCATCCTCACCACCCTCAGCATCACCCCCCACCCCAACCACCCGCATCATCATCCCCTCAACATCCTCAGCATCACCCCCCACCCCCCTCAGCCACACCACTCACCCCCCTCAGCCTCACCCCCCTCAGCCTCACCCCCTCACCACCCTCACCATCACCCCACCTCCTTCTCACATCACCCCCTCCTTCTCACATCACATCACCCCCTCCTTCTCACATCACATCACCCCCTCACTCTCACATCACCCCCCTCACTCTCACATCACCCCCTCACTCTCACATCACCCCCCTCACTCTCACATCAACCCCCCCTCACTCTCACATCAACCCCCCTCCTTCTCACATCACCCCCTCCTTCTCACATCACCCCCGCTCACTCTCACATCACCCCACTCTCCCTCTCACCATCACCCCCCTTTCCCTCTCACCATCACCCCCTCACACCATCACCTGCCATACACACAACACACTTCAGTCTCAGACAAAAACGCAAACATGCTCACAGAGACATACATTCTCACACACAAGGATACTCTCTGTCAGACACATTCTCAGGCACATTCACAGGTAAACTGTGCATCAATGTGTATATGTGACACTTTTTTGTTAGTGGGGCCTCATATTTGTTTCGCCTAAGGCCTCATAAAGTCTAGAGCCGCCTTTGTTGCACGTTGTCTACTGTGTATTTATATCAGCAGCTCCACCACTAGTTATAAATCAAGTGTGAGTCGCCCCATGAGATGAGATTAGTGAATAACATAATACATGAACGGTTAAGGTAAAGGCATGTAAGGAACTACGACAATAAACTCTTTAGGAGGTGAAATAATGATATGTTTAAACGCTTGCTACTTTACAATTAGTTAATGTGCAGAGAGCAGTTCAGGTGATCAAAGGCATGGTGTGGAGGATCGGCTATAGTGGAATATGCTTGGCAGGCTGCTGTTTACTGCTTGTGCTCATCCGATCCCTTCTGGGCGCCAGGTGCAGACCCTGGGAGTCCCTGATACCTGGAACAACAAAGGCAAGTCTCTGGTTGAGTGACGGGTTCGCGGCTTGAGGTGGTGGAAGCTTGTTTTGTCGGGTGGTCGGATCTGTCCCGGTGGTGCTTCACGTCCGGTGCGGGATTGTGGTGGCTTAAGGTGGAGGCGAGTGCTTGACGTGGGGCAGGCTCTGCATTTCTGTTTGTGCCTCCGGTCCCGTCTTCGACGCCTTTTGCGTTGGTGGATTTTAATGGGGACTGCTTCGCTTAGCTGTGGTGGAGATTGTTGGGGCTGTGGTGGAGCTTGTTGGGGCTTCCTGCTTGTTATTTGCTTCCAAAATTGATTAAAGAGTCTGTCCAGCTTAGACTCAATATCCTGCCATGCTTTGCTGGTACCAGGAGGACACGCGGCTTCGCCATATTGGCATAGGCGTGCGCACAGGGTGTGCCAGGTGTGCCTGGGCACACCCTAATCCACGCGGCATGCACTATGGATTGAGTCCTGCAGGAACTGCGTTCCTGCACTTTTCTTTTAGCAGGAACGCTGTTCCTGCAGGCACTCAGCGCCCCAAATGCCCCCTTCCTTCCCGGTCAAGGGGGGGCAAGAGGTGATGGATCCCCCCTCTCTCCAAATCAGCCGCGGCGAGGGAGCTGTGTGCTCTTTGCTCCCTCTCGCCGCGCGGGCTGTCTGCAGATGCCGGGAGCCGGAATATGACGTCATATTCCGGCTCCCAGCTACAGCAGACAGCCCGCGCGGCGAGAGGGAGCAGAGAGCACACAGCTCCCTCACCGCGGCTGATATGGAGAGAGGCATCCGCCCCACTGCACCCCAGGGACAAGTCCACACCAGATCTCCAGGTAAGGAGGCTGGGTGGACATTTTTTTTATTAAAAAAAAATAATTTGTGAGTGTGTGTGTGTCTGTGAATGTGTGTATGTGAGTGGGTGTGTGTGTCTGTATGTGTGTCTGTGAATGTGTGTGTGTGTGTGTCTGTGAATGTGTGTATGTGAGTGGGTGTGTCTGTGAATGTGTGTGTGTATGTGTGTGTATGTGTCAGTGTATGTGTGTCTGTGAATGAATGAGTGTGTGTCTGTGAATGTGTCTGTGTGTGTGTGTACGCATGTATGTATATATGTATGTGTATATATGTGTGTGTGTATATATATATATATATATATATATATATATATACACACACACACACACGAGTGTATATTGTTTTTTTGGGGGGGAATCTTGGGAGAGTTCCCACACATTCCACAGGACTTGTACCCTCCCGATCTCCCCTGTCGGCTCACACAGAGCCGGCTCTATCTGAGTGCCGGCTCTGCTCTAAGCCTCCATGGGCCGGCAGGGAGATCAAAGATCTACCTCACCGGCCCACAGCAGCATGGAGGGAGGCAGGAGAGGACCCAGGGAGCTCTAGACAGCAGCTCCGCTAGGTTCCTCTCGCGATATCTGAGCGTTGCCGCAGCAACGCTCAAATCTTGCGAGAGTTAACTCTAGCCCCGCAGGCTAGAGTTCACTCTCCACTGGACCACCAGGGATGGCACATGGCAGCAAGGATCCCCCCTCCCTAAATAAGGTCAGAAGGGAGGGGGGATATTTACTAATCTGCCCCCACCTCCGCAATCCCTCCAAACATACAGCACACACACACACATACAGCACCTACACACATAAAGCACCTACACAGCACCCTCACACACTGCACACTCACACATACAGTACACATACAGCACCGTCACACACACAGTACACTAACCGCACCCTCACAAACACACACAGCACCTTTACAAACACACAACACCCTTACACACAGCACATTAACAGCACCCTCACAAACACACACACACACAAACCGCACCCTCACAAATACACGACACTCACACAAACAGCACCCTCACACACACAGCAACCTCACAGGACAAACACACAAACACACTCACACACAAACAGCACCCTCACAAACACACACACACAAACACCCTCACCCACACATTACACTAACAGCACCCTCACACACACATCACACTAACAGCACTTGCACACACACACATACACAGCACTGTATGTATGTGTGTGTGTGTGTGTGTGTGTGTGTGTATATATATATATATATATATATATATATACACACACACACACACACACATATACATGCGGCGTGTGTTTGTGCTTTAGGGTGCACACCCTAATGCAATAGGCTGCGCACGCCTATGCATATTGGGAGAGTCGCAGATGAGTATGTCAGCCTAGGCGGCTGTGCTCTGTGCGTCCATTAGCTCCAGACAGCCTCTCAGGGGTGGACCGGGATAACCCCCACCGGTCCGAAGGGGGGGTAATGGAGCTCCTGCCGGGAAGTAGCTGCTCCTGGGCATCTCGGGATCGGGAGATCGGCTACCTCTCCCGCCCGGTGAGCACCAGGCCACACTTGCCACAAGGAGGTAAGTAAGACTCTGTCGAGTTGCTGACCGCTATTAAGCATGTCGGGTCGGTCAGGTAGGAGCAACATTGCTGGGTCATCCCCTTCTGGGGTGAAATCCGCTTGTTGATAGCTGTTTAAAGTGAGATATTGAGGGAGCTCTCATGAAGTGCGTCTTTCCTCCATGACAGCTAGGCCCCGCACCCCAGAAGCTGCATTCTTAGTGAGAGGAAGGACAGTGTAGCTGCTGCTGATTTAATAGGGAAATTGATAGCTAGGCTACTGTATTCAGTGTCCACTACAGTCCTGAAGGACTCATCTGATCTCTGCTGTAAGGACAGCACCCCAAAAAAGCCCTTTTTAGGGCTAGAACATCAGTCTGCTTTTTTTTTTCCTGTGTAATCTAATTGCACTTTCCTGCCTGCCAGCGTGTGTGTCAGGCTCACAGCGTATACTGTGCCCACTTGCCCAGTGCCACCACTCATATCTGGTGTCACAATAGCTTGCATTTAAAAAAAAAAAAAACTTTTTTGACTGTAATATAATAGCAGTCAGTTTCCTTCACACGTGTGCATTTCAGGGCCTGCCAGGGCACAGTGTCCCACCAGTGCAACTCATATCTGTTGTAACAGTAATGTACATTTAAAAAAAAATATAGGGGGCTTGTTGTCACCTTTTGGGGACCCTTGGTGTTGTACGTGGCTGGGTGGAGGAAGAGACCTTCAATGACATCAGTGAGGATAAGTAACGGGACATGGCTAGCTTGGTATCCAACCTTGTGCAAATGGGGAGTTTGCGTTTGTGCAAATGGACTGTTTGCGGTTGTTTGCGGTGCGTTAAACGGGGAATTTGGTCTGTCACTGTGAAGCGGGCGTAACCCTTACACTACCTGATCGATACAACATCATACCTGATGTTTTAAAGCACGTTATTCCAAACAATTTAGGAATGTTAGGTGATGTATGCCCTTTATGGATTAAAACCAGACTCTGCATCAACTATGTAATTTTCCATGGGAGTTTTGCCCTCCGGCATGCCACAGTCCAGGTGTTAGTCCCCTTGAAACAACTTTTCCATCACTATTGTGGCCAGAAAGAGTCCCTGTGGGTTTTAAAATTTGCCTGCCTATTGAAGTCTATGGCGGTTCGCCCGGTTCGCCCGTTCGCGAACATTTGCGGAAGTTCGCTTCGCCATTCGCGAATGGAAAATTTTATGTTTGCGACATCACTACTGACCAGCCTGGGACTGTGGCGAGGTTAAAGGCTGCCACAACCAGGCTTTGGTACCCTCCTGATGTCTTCTGATAGGCATCAGGCTGCTTCTTCCTGCAGGATGTACAGTGGCATGACGGGCCCCGCCCACTGCTTGAGGCTTCAAGTAAAGGCCTCAAACAGGGATAGACCTTCAGCTAGAGAGATAGAGGTGCTGAGTGACCTCTTGAGTGGTAGAGAAATAGTCACCTTCCTGACCTGCCGTAGACCACATACTAACTTTACTTAGCACAGTGGATGTCACTGTGTGTGGGGGGTCATGACCTTGCCCTCTGACACCTTCATGTTTAACCCTCTGAGTACCTTGTGGTCACTGTGCTGGATGTTCTTTGTCTGCCTGCTCACTGCAAATACACACTATTGGAAGATTGCTCTATGTGAAGTATTTGGGAATATTCCTATCAACCCCTGCACACCCACTACAGCCTCTGCACACATACACTACAGGAGTTATCCCCACTCCATGCACAGATACATTGCATACCTTACTGACTCCCCAAACACAACCCAGGCTTAATTACCACCACACACACTATAGTATCAATTTATCCAACACACTGTAGCCCCATTTCCACCCAATATAGCCCAAATCTCCCCAACATACACACAAAAGCATTGATCCCTCAAGAAAACCCTGCAATACTTATTATTCAAAAACCCACCTTGTCACAATAGATTAAAAATATCCGTCCACTTTTAAAGGACAATATGTGACCCACAGTTTGTTTTGCCCCATTAATATGAGCAACTATTCAGTTGTAAAATGAAACCTAAATTACCTTTTCATCAAAATGACTGCATTATAAAGTGGCTTTTTCACTTCTGGGATCTTAGCATATTTTGCAAAGACCTCCGATGTTGAAATTGCCACTTACTGAGCTGCGGCCTGGATGTGCAACGGAGGGTAGATATACTGACCCAATTCTGTCCCCTGCAGATGTCATCATCTAATTTCTTCAGCTCCTGTTACATCATTAGCCAAGAGCCCAAATCAGTGCTGTATTCTAATGCATGTGCAAGAGTACAGTCCTGATGTAAATGGATAATCCAATGAACCCAAAGGAGCTTCTATGGACATTGTCTTGCAATGAGAGAGACAATGCCTGATTTCCCCAACTATCGCTAGCATGGGTAGAGGGAAGTAATGAAACTTAACACAGGTCGCTCTAATGTTTGTCAAGTTTTGTCAATCGGACTGAAAATACATAAGACAAAAATAGTCCCTACTTTGAATTTTAGTTAAAAAAAATATTGAAAATAAGGAATGAAGATCAGATAAGAAGTGAGAAAGAGAAGAGGAAAAGACTGAAGCAAGGTACGTTTTAATTATCTTTGCAACTTTTCAACAAACTCTATTAACACAGTATAATTTGCTTGGAAATAAAATATATTAACTGGGTCAATGAAACATCCATTAGCCAGAGCACACAATTTTCTCTTAATACAATAGACTTGATTCTTTAAGAATAAGGTCATTTAAAAGTTTGAATTGAATTCAAATAATTAAAAGTGGTTAAAAAAAAAAACCTCCACTACCTAGTTTATATGAACACAATTTCTCATACAATCGTGTATACATTTTCATTATACAAGTGCCTCATATCTGTAACACATTGGAGGACGTGATAAAATAGCCAAAAGGTTGCCTGGTACACTTGTGTGAATAAAATAAATAAGCAGTCGCATTGAATCTTTGAGGAGTTCATATTTATTTCTACATAGATAAGCAAGTCTGGGAAAGTGAAATGGATTCAGAACACTGCACTCAAATTATTTTAGTTTTTTATTGTCTCATTGTTTGGCTATTATTTTAAGGTAAGAGATAAACACTAAACCAAAACTGTGGAGAATTTGTAAAAGAATTGTAAATTTTACACAACAATACAGAGCTGGAAAAACAGCTGAATCAAAATTATACTGCGTAAGCCTAAAACTTGTGATTACTTTGTCAATTATACACATTTCTGATTTAATGAATACACTAAACTGTTATATTACACAGTGTTATGGAATTTCTGAGATTTTGTAAAAAATATATAACTGATAATACCAGCATATATTTTTCAACCTTATGGTATGAAAAATCTTCTGTTGCATTCAGTATATCGTTTAAAGGACCACTATAGGCACCCAGACCACTTCAGCTCAATGAAGTGGTCTGCGTGCCAGGTCCTGTTCACCTACAGGTGACAAAGGATGTGGCTCTACACTTTGGCTATACACTTGTTACTATAATATGGGTCCAGTGAATCCATGTCCATAAACCAGAGCTCATTGGAGAGTGCTGATTGTTAATTAGCATATTTTTACTATACTCAAATCCTGTTGCTGTTGCCTGCATACAACAGGTGGTGTAATTGCATTCCAAAATAGATAAAACATCAAACGTTTTAAAAGGACTCTGATTTGTGTGATACCTGTGGGAGCCAACCACATGATCACATACCTTAGCAGTAGTTTCTCTCAGTGATTAGTATTAAAATGTGTAACCTCATATCAAAATGTGTATTTTATAAAGATCAAATCTTTGTGAAATACTCAGATTGACTGTGTTGGCATTTGTGTTGGAAGATATACTGAGACAAAGTAGGGACTCCAAGATATGTAGTAATTGTTGCAGAATCTAATCCACTTAGTATATGCAACACATTTATTAACCCCTTCAGGACGGAGTCAATAGTACACATTCTGATCAAAACAAAACTTAAACAAATACTGTAATTTGCGCTATATGTCTGTTCACCCGTAGTTCCCCTCTTTCATATTATATGCACCCACACTTATTATATATCATTTTGTTCAGGAGAAACAGGGCTTTCATTTTATATCAAATATTTATATATGAAACATAATTTATTATGAATAAAATTTAAAAAACTGTGAGAAATTTAATTTTTTTTTTAATTTGTAGTTCCGCCTCACATTTTAGCTGTACATGTCATAATACTGTTAGTTTTTACTGCAACAAAAAGCACATATTTGTAATCAGCGATGTCTCACGAGTACAACAGTACCCCCTATTAACAGGTTTTATGGTGTTTTGGAAAGTTACAGGGTCAAATATAGAACGTTCCATTTTCAAATTGAAATTTGCCAGATTAGTAATGTTACCTTTGAGACGGTGTGGTAGCCCAGGAATGATAATTACCCCCATAATGGCATACCATTTGAAAAAGTAGACAACCCAAGGTATTGAACGTGGGGTATGTTTAGTCTTTTTTTAGTAGCCACTTAGTCACAAACACTGGCCAAAGTTAGCGTTCATATTTGTTTTTGTGTGAAAAAAGCAAAAAACTAATATTTGGCCAGTGTTTGTGACTAAGTGGCTACTAAAAATGACTGGGCATACCCCATTTGCAATACCTTGGGTTGTCTACTTTTGCAAATGGTATGCCATCATGGGGGTAATTCTTATTCCTGGGCTACCATACGATCTCAAAGGCAACATAACTAATCTGGCAAATTTCAATGTCAAAAAAATGAAATGCAAGCCTTATATGTGACTCTCTAACTTTCCAAAACACCATAAAACCTGTACATGAGGGGTACTGTTATTCTCGGGAGACTTCACTAAACACAAATATTAGTGTTTTAAAACAGTAAAACATATTACAACAATAATATAGTCCATAAAAGTGCCTTTGTTTTTTTACCAGTTTTAAACACTAATATTTGAGTTCAGCGAAGTCTCCCGAGTAAAATAGTACCCCCTATGTACAGGTTTTATGGTGTCTTGGAGAGTTACAGGGTCAAATATAGTGCTTGCGAATTAAATTCGCTGCACTTTCTCCCTGTGTTGTCAGGCATGTCAATCAAATTTTAATTAATCAAATGACATAATTATGTTAAAAAAATGACTTAAATATATACGTAGAATTTTAATATATATGCATTTATAGGTATTTAAATTCTACGTGCATACTAATGTAATCTTTTATGTAATTATATGTATTTATCTCTATATATATTTGCGGTTATTTGCATTTTATATATAGATAGATATATATAGAATGTAATTCTAAGTGTATTATGTTACCAATATATATATATTAATAGCAAAATACAGTTAGAATGAAATTACATATGCATATATAATTTATTTTAAATTTTGTTTCAATATTTTATTTATTTATTTTATTATTTTATTTATTTATTATTGTAATTAGACGTATTTATATATAATATATGTGTATATATCTATTATATATATATAATATATATACATATTATATATATGTAATGTCATTCTAAGTGTATTTTAATATTAATATATATACTAATATTAATATTAAAATACATTATGTATGACGTTACATATATAATATGTATATATATTATATATATAATATATATATATATATATATATATATATATATATATATATATATATATATATACTTTTAATTTAATTTTACACATGTTTAATAATTTTTTTTTACTCTTCCTACCAGCAGGGGGACTGTCTAATATTTTAGACAGTCCCCCTGCTGGCAGATCCATAGCCAGCTATAGGGGGCCATGTGATCGCTCTTTGAGAGCGATTACATGGCCCCCGGGGGCCTCATTTGCCATGGGGGGGCTGCCTGGGCTGTCAGGCAGCTCCCCAGAAGAGGATCGCGGCGGAGGTAAGTAGCTGCGATCTTCTGGGGGCTTAAGCCGTTACGGCGTTCTATGCCGCCGCAGCGACTTTAAAGCCCTTTAAAGCCGCGACGGCATAGAACGCCGTAACGGCGTTAAGGGGTTAAAATAAAATACACTTTAAAAACAAACAAAGACAAACATGTATAAATCTTAAAAGCTTCTATACCTAAATGTATTTCACCTGTATCCTCAGCTTCATCAGTTGGTAAATAACACATCATATGAAAATTCAAGGTGGCATCATGCTCCCTTCATCTGTACCAATTGGCTTTAAGTGTGGGTGAAGTGATGTCATCCAGATCAATATATGACAGGATCGGTGTCTGCCCATAGTGACCTTCCGGCGAATTGCGAGACATCATAGGTTACCTCGCTTTCCACCTCATTGCTATGGTAACAGAAGTAAACAAAAATATACAATTACATATCATATTGTTATAAAAAAAACCACAGAACCATCCAAGCCTCCAATGTATCTCAATTTTTGCATCACAACAGATATTTTCATGCATACTATGCTATACTTTGATCAAAAGAATAATATATATATATTAATACCAAATGGAAAATGACCCATATTTCTCGACAAACTCCCATAGACCTATCATTTTTATAAAAAGTGGCACGCATTACATTCTCACACATTTTTATTTCAATATCACCTCATTTATTTAAATATATATGTTTTGTATTATTTATTTTTTAAACCTGTCAATGTCAGCCTATCACAATTAACATTACACGTTTGAGAACAACATCATGGTTTGCGCTTGGTTGTAAGACCATAATGTTTTTTCACTTTGACTGCATTTCCCATAGAATGTCAGTTTGTGAAATTCTGATTGTCATCACATGGATAACATTACCAGCCAAAAATCTTAAAATGTTAGTAACTTGTTACCAATGCCAAATGGTAATGCAGACCTACGTATTTAAAATTTGGAAGAAGTAGTATGGAACTTAATTCTTGTGTTTATATTTAAAGGGACACTATAGTCACCTGAACAACTTTAGCTTAATGAAGCAGTTTTGGTGTATAGAACATGCCCCTGCAGCCTCACTGCTCAATCCTCTGCCATTTAGGAGTTAAATCCCTTTGTTTATGAACCCTCCCTGCATGTGACTTGCACAGCCTTCCATAAACACTTCCTGTAAAGAGAGCCCTATTTAGGCTTTCTTTATTGCAAGTTCTGTTTAATTAAGATGTTCTTATCCCCTGCTATGTTAATAGCTTGCTAGACCCTGCAAGAACCTCCTGTATGTGATTAAAGTTCAATTTAGAGATTGAGACACAATTATTTAAGGTAAATTACATCTGTTTGAAAGTGAAATCAGTTTTTTTTCATGCAGGCTCTGTCAATCATAGCCAGGGGAGGTGTGGCTAGGGCTGCATAAACAGAAACAAAGTAATTTAACTCTTAACCCCTTAACACCGCAGCCAAATGTACAAGTTGTGAACGAAACAAAATGTAAACAAAAACTGGCATTTGCGCTATATGTCTGTCAAACCGTAATTCACCTCTTTCATATTAAATGCACCCCCCCTTATTATATATCATTTTATTCAGGGGAAACAGGGCTTTCATTTAATATCAAATATTTAGCTATGAAACATAATTTAATATGAAAAAATGGGAGAAAATAAGATTTGTTTTCATTTTTTTAGTTCTACATGACATTTTAACTGTCAATGTCATAATACTGTTTGCTTTTACTGCAATAAAATACACATATTTGTATTCAGCAAAGTTTCACGTGTAAAACAGTACCCCCTATGTACAGGTATTATGGTGTTTTGGGAAGTTACAGGGTCAAATATAGCGTGTTACATTTGAAATTGAAATTCGTCAGATTGGTTACGTTGCCTTTGAGACTGTATAGTAGCCCAGGAAATAAATTTACACCCATAATGGCATACTATTTGCAATAGTAGACGACCCAAGGTATTGCAAATGGGGTATGTCCAGTCTTTTTTAGTAGCCATTTGGTCACAAACACTGGCCAAAGTTAGCGTTAGTATTTGTTTGTGTGTGAAAAATGCAAAAAACGCCAATTTTGTCCAGTGTTTATGACTAAGTGGCTACTAAAAAAGACTGGACATACCCCATTTGCAATACCTTGGGTTGTCTACTATTGCAAATAGTATGCCATCATAGGGGTAATTTTTATTCTTGGGCTACCATAGGGTCATAAAGGCAACGTAAGCAATCTGGCGAATTTTAATGTGAAAAAAATGAAACACAAGCCTTATATTTGACGCTGTAATTTTTGAAAACACCATAAAACCTGTACATGAGGGGTACTGTTGTACTCGGGAGACTTCGCTGAACACAAATATTTGTGTTTCAAAACAGTAAAAAGTATTGCAGCAGTAATATCGTCCACGTAAGTGCTGTTTGTGCGTGAAAAATGCAAAAAACGTCACTTTTACTGGCGACATCATCGTTGTAATACATTTTACTGTTTTGAAACACTAATATTTGTTTTCAGCGAAGTCTCCCGAGTAAAACAGTACCCCCCATGTACAGGTTTTATGGTGTCTTGGAAAGTTATAGGGTTAAATATAGTTCTAGCAAATTAAATTCCTTATACTTTTGGCATGGGTTGTCAGGCAGGTCCCGCTAATTGTAATTAATTAGGATACCTAATTATGTAAAATTATTACATAAATATATGTGTAGAATTAATATATGTATATATATACATATGTGTATATATATACGTATATATATATATTTTTTTTTTAATATTTTTATTTATATATAGGTATATATAGTGATATATACGTATATATTTATGTATATAGATATATATATATATATATATATTATTTCGTTCTACGTGTATTTTGATATAAATATATATATATTAATATCACAATACAGTTAGAACGAAATAAAACACATCTATATATTTTTTAATATTTTATTTTTAATTATTTTTTTTATTAAATTTATTTACGTATTTACATATTTTTTTTATATTATTTATAAATATATATATAACAATAATTCTATATATATTTAATCAGTATCAGTCTACGTGTAATTTGATATTAATATATATATATATATAATTATATATATATATTAATATTAAAATACACCTAGACGGTGTATGTGTGTGTGTGTATATGTGTATATATATACTTAGATCATATATATATAATATATATATATGATCTAAGTATATATATTTTTTTTACACTTATTTAATTAATTTTAATTTGATTTTCAGCCCACAGGGGGACCAACTGTCATTACAGTTGGTCCCCCTGCTGGCAATGCCTGAGCCAGCTATACCGGCCATGTGATTGTGAGGTCCTCGCAAGGACCTCACTGTCACATGACCGGGAGGGACCGGAGGCGGAAGATCTGCCGCGGGGGGGCTCCCTGGGAGTCCCCCCAACCGTGATCGCCGGCGTGGGACCACCGGCGACCGGGTAAGTTTAAAAAAAACGGCGGGCGTATATTTACGCCCTGCGGCGTTTAGAGACGCTTTTAAAAGGACGTAAATATACGCCCGGCGGACTTAAAGGGTTAAATGACAGTGAATAGAGCAGTGAAATTGCAGGGGAATGAGCTATACACTAAAACTGCTTTATTTAGCTAAAGTAATTTAGGTGACTATAGTGTTCCTTTAATGCAACACCTATTTTGTTTAAACTTGATGTCCGTGCATTTGCTGTTGCATTTCTATTCTTTCTTATCAATATATTACAGGAACAGAAAACTCATGGTTCCATACACTTCAGAGATGCATCTGGAGTTTTTCTAATACTTAGCTGTGCACAGTTAATAACTTTGATAAGCTTAGTCCACAGAACAAAATGTTAAAAGTGAGATTCTGCAGGTTGGATGAAAGCTGTGCTAAATGGATGCTTTTGAAATAAAATCATGAAGCACTTCCAAGCTAAAATGGTCTATTAAAGCCAAGTTACTGTTAACATTTGTAGATATGTTCCATTAGATTGCTATTTTAATGTAATATTAAAAAGAATAATGAATGTGAACTGATGTTAAGCTTTAAAATGTTTGTAACATTGTTAACTTTGCATTAATACCATTATTTTTAAGGGATGAAAAAAGCCCATTTTCAAAGAACAAAATTAAGATTCAAGAGATGGAACTAACTGCATGATATCCAGCAGTGACTATGAAAAGCATTATAATTATGACTATCATTTTCAACAGAAATACCAATTCACCAACTCAGTTAATTACTTTTGCTCAGAATATTTTTTTTTCCCTTTTACTTGCATGCAAAAGATTAACTCTCTATGACTGGACTTGTTTCAAATAATGGAAATTCCATAAATCTGAGAATGAATACACAGAATCATGTAAATTAGAAATAATCTCTTTCTTTTACACATATTTGAATATGTAACCAGAATAAACTCTGATGTATTAGAATGCACCCGACTGGAAGGGATTTTACAATGAAACATCTCTTCTGTTTCTTCAGTTCCTGTTGGAGAAATTGATACTTTGTTTTTATGAAAAGTGGTTTAACATAAGATTACATTACTTTAAAATATATCTAATTCTTTTGTCTTAAACGAACAATATGAATATGAATAATTCACCAAGTGGGACAATTACTAATTTAATACGCAGAAGATGCATATTAAAAACGTTTGGTAACAAGCTAACATATTGTAAGAATAAAATGTGAGTTTTTGATGTGCAATTGTTATAGTGGATCTTTCCTTTCCATACATATATAATTAGCAGTAAGCAGGGTAGGTGGAAAAAAACAGCTTGAGAACCTCTGGTAACTAAGTGTCAACATCTTCTTTCATATGCAGGCTAGAAAGTTTGGGGAACCTGTATCCCTTCCACCATGTATATGTAACCCTTTATTTGCAATGTACAGGAAAAGGGAATATGGCTAGTTGGAAATTGAAGGGCTGCTACTAAGTAAGAACTCTAAGTACTATAATCACTGCAGCCCATTGTAGTCGCTGTTATGTTAAAAGGCTATACACACCATCACCTAATTAAGAGGTTGAAAACCATCGGCACAGGTGTTGCGAACTACATGCATTGCCAGAAGTCATAAAACTGTAAGAGCATTACAGGAGATGTAGTCTACAACATTGTCAAATCATATTGGTGCTTGTTTCCTGGCCACAGAAGTTCCACTTCCTCATTAGCAATGTCAATTTTGCCTAGTTTCTGAACTGCAATCCATCTGAATTTGAGTGGATTGGGTGATCATTAGAATTCTTGAGCTCTTAACTAAAATGTAGCAGAATAACAAAATGCTCAATTGGCGAACATGTTTTAAATCGTGATTCGTAATTTTGAATTTCACCTATTTCATTTAAAAAAGAGATAATTGATGAGAAGAAATTGATGGCTAGGGTGTGTGTGCATATTTATTTTTACTGCTCCACCTGTTTTTCCCTCTAATGGTTACTTTTTCTTATTAGGTCTGTGAACCAAATGGCAGAAAAATGCTCCTATCAGTGTATTGCAGTGATGGCTAACCTTGACACCATAAATTGTTTCTAGACTATATTTCCCATGATGCTCAGCTAGCTTTTAGACTCTAAAAGCTAGCTGAGCATCATGGGAAATGTAGTCCAGAAACAATTTATGGTGTCAAGGTTAGCCATCACTGGTGTATTGCATAAAATAAACATAATATATATGTTATATATTCAAAGGAAATCAGCAGTCTTGGTACTTACTTGTAAGTAGTCTCATCCTTTATTTTATCTCAGAGTTAAAAAGCAGTGTCAACTGCGAGTGCTGATATACTTTGAATGTATGTAGTTTAAGTCTCTTTATCTAGTATCCAGCAGTGAAATGACTGTATAGACTTAGTGTAAGATTTTTGGCAAGTTTTATAATATAATATTTATGTTATGCATATATTTTCTAGTACATTGATTGGCCCATTTACGCACCCCTTTGGTTTGTCTGATTCGTTTTGGTTACTGAAATTCTGCCAAGCTGAATCAAACATAGGGCTGAAATTCAGCTGTCCGGAAAAAAAAACGAATTTCTGAAAAAAATTTCTCACCATGCACAGTCTAGTGGCATTTATTAAAAACCAAACGCAAGTAAATAGATGGCACAGTGGATGTTTCCAAAAGAATCCAATAAAAGAAAAAAGAGCTGCACCTCTAAAGTGTAGCCTACTCTAACTGTGATGGCTCCAAATAACCAAAATAGGCAGCTTGGTCTGTAGACAGGAATTGTATTGTGCAAGGGGAAGCACAACAACCTTAGAATATAAATCAAATCCTCACAGTCAGCTTTAAACACAAAATCCTTGAGGGTACAGATGCCGACTGTAACTCTCTGTGCTCGGTTACCGTTGACCGCTTGTACCGGAAGCGTGCTCTCAAACCCTCTGAGGTCCTTACTTTCTACATGTCTACATGACTACGTTCTTCCGTGATGACACACTTCGCCTTGACGACTGTTTCATCAGAACTTCCAACCTTTACTGCCCATCTCTTTTAAGTTTGCAAATCGGGGCATTGACAATTAGGTTCCCACAAAGACAGCCTTAATACTTAGATGTCCATTGCTATTAGTGTCAATTTAAATTCCAAAACTTAATGCATATGTCCACATCCATTTAAACAAACAGATACAACTTTAATCAAGCAAAACTAAGTATTAAAACTACAAACACTTTATTTTATATCTTAATTAAAAACTGCTAATATGATTTCATAAGCATAAGAAATAGATAATAAACCAGGATATCAATGCAGTAGATAAAAATATTTTATTGTTAAGATATATTAAATTTTTTTTAAAATATATAAAAATATATATAGAGATTTTCTCATACATATGAAGAAAATCCTATATTTAATTAAAAACTAAATTTAACGAAATAAAAATGTAGACAATGTTGTATACATTCCTTCTCCCCTATTGGAGAGCTAGTACAAGCTCAGGTGTAGATAGCGTTTAGTGGCGTTAATCCCCCACTGGTAGGATGTAGGCGGTGGTTGGTGATAGGTGGCTTGAAGTGAAGGTTATCTCAATATGAGGAGAAAAATACTCCAGAAACAGAAATAGTGCTCTCTGTATATGATAAGTAAAAGGGTTGTAATAAAATGGTATTATACTCATGTTTGAGTGAGCAGGATATACTGCTCACTATAATAGCGTGGGTGGTATAATCCCCACTTTGGGATTCTTTGGAAGAGTATGTGCAGTAATAATCTTGATGTCCAGATTAAAATAAATAAAATGGTATGTAAAAAAAGGTATTATGGCACACACTAGGTAAAAGGGCCAATAAAAAGCATTTAAAAACAGCCAAAACGTGTTTTGCCAAAACAGGGCTTTATCAACTGGCAGTAAAAACATTATAAGCTTACAATCAATTGCTTATTCAAATGTTGGCGCCAAAATGACTTCATATGCGTAAAACATATAAGATACAAAACGAAACTGGGGTGTAGAGGAAATGATAGATAATATTGTTAGATGTCTGAGATGTAATTATTTAATCAAAACGAGGGTTGTGTATAGAACTTTTATTAAGGAGTATCTGGGAACGATCACGTGATGCGCACTAGTTATGATGCGCTGTATGATGTGATCAGCCCCAACTCCCTATAGGAATGGTATGCTGAGCGGAGGGGACCGGGATTTTGTCAACGCCCCCCGTCCGTTCTGTGAACGCTATGTGCTGATGCAGAGTCAGCGCGATTGGCTGGAAGGAGATGTGGACGGCCGGGGGGAGATACAGAAAATGTGTGTATCCCCCGGCAATGTAGTCTGGGAAATAGAGCCTCCGGAAGTGAATAAAAGTAGAATATAGATAAATATATAAATACACCAAGGTTAGAGTTATAGGCAGAAAATAATACATAAAAGCACATGAAAATATTTAAGGGGGACAGAGTGGATCTTACTGATAGATCCTCTAGTATGTATATTGGGAAAAACACAAAATTACACAAAACATCTGTAACATATAAATAGAAACCAATATATTTGTAATAGGAAGGACAGACCTTGTTATTAGGGGGGTAGCCTAGCTTTAGGAGCCAGAATAGATATTGTCTTCTCTATATTTTGTTATTGGACCATTAATGGTGAATAGAGATTCCCATCTTGAGTAAGACGATGGGAGACATGTAAAAATCATTAAAAAGTTCCAAAGAAGAAGAGAAATGGCCTAGTTACAATAATTATGGAAATATGTCCTGTGTAAGACTGAAAAACCAATAAGCATAATAGCAAAAATAAAAATAAATATGTGTACAAAAGTAAAAATACAAATAAAAGTAAAAATTTAAATTAAAAATTAAAAGTAAAAGATTAAAAAATAATAAAATTAAATAAAAAATTAAATAAAAATAAAAAGTTAAAAATGAAAAGTAAAAGGTAAAAAAAAGAAAAGTAAAAATTGAAAAAAAAATGTATACATTATAAAAAATTAACAAGAACAAATTCGGCATTGAGACCTTCTGGGTAGAGAGTGTTTAGCTGGAAGACCCAATTCATTTCTCTTTTAGCTAAGATTTTTCTCATATCTCCACCTCTCCAGGGGATGTTGCATTGTTCTATTCCAATGCATTTTAGTACTTTAGGGTCTTTATTATGTACAAGAAAATGTTTGAACACTGACTGATTTTCATACCCTTTTATAATGTTTCGACAGTGTTCTGCCAATGTAACTTTTAAACATCTTTTGATCATGCCTATGTATTGGAGTCTGCATGGGCACTCCAACATATATATATAACGTTTTTTGAGTTACAGCCAATAAAATCTTTAATTGGGCCTAATTTCCCTGTATTTGTGGAAGAATATGGGTAGTTTTAGACTTAATGGCTGGATCTGTGGTTTTGCAAACAATACATTTGGTACATTTATAGAAACTTTTTGGCTTAGATAAGAAACCTGTTGTTTCTTTAGTATAGATTTTGGTGATGATGTTTTTTAAACTGGGGGCACCTCTAAAAATGATATTTGGTCTATCTGGAATTTGATCTTTTAAAATGTCATCTTGTTTGAGAATGTGCCATTGCTTGTTTATAATTTTTTTCATAATTTTGTTTTTATTGTTAAAATCTAAAATGATAGGTAGTGTGGGAAGGTCTTCTTTTCTTACCTTATATTTTAATAGATCTTGTCTGTCTTTATTTTTGACCATATTAAGAGCTGCATCTAATTTTTCTAAGGGGTAATCTCTTTCAATTAACTTATTTTTTAATGAGGTAGATTGGGTTACGGTTAGTTTGAGAGCAGTTATGGTGAAGGCAAAGATTAATGCCACTGAACGCTATCTACACCTGAGCTTGTACTAGCTCTCCAATAGGTAAGTAGGAATAATACTGCAGTGAAGTTTGCTTGTGTCTACTGTCAGATACAATTTACACTATTGGAGCTCTTTTTACACTTGCATGTACTAACTGAATTCAAATAATTGGATTACCCTGGGATCCGCACTACAATCAGATCCACACCACATCAAAATTCCTCAAGTCAAGTTGGACTTCAATTTATTTGTCTCAAAACCAGGACTATCTTTTATCTCATTTTGTCTTGTGTATGTAAGTATAATATTGAAATATAATTTTACTGTCTAGTGTGGCGCAACCTAATTTTATCTCTATTGTAAACCATTTTCTCTGTAGGTCTGTGAGGGAATCTTCTATCCCTAGGTTGCGGCCCACCATTTATTTACTCTAGCTTCTAGTTGACCTCCAAGCGCTGATCCAGCAACCGTTTGTCCATTTGAATGTTGTATACATACACATATTTATTCTCCTTAAAGGGAAAACCTACTAAGTAGAAAGAGAAAATACAAATCTGTTAAAACACAATATATTTTTTTTTAATTTATCACATAGGGGGTGGAGCCTGACCGCAGAAGCAGGCGGTCGCACGACCTAAAAGCTCCAGCACACAGCCATGAAAAACCCTGCTTTTTAGCCCATGTACCAGCAGCAAAAGTGTCCTGAAACCTAACCACCATGGGGCAGAAAAATAAAAAGCAACAACAAGATTAGCTGAACCTGGGGCTGAGGATCGGTGACGTATGGCGAGAGGCGCAATGCGCCTAACATGGCCACCCTCTCTGACTGTGGCTCCGACTTCTCTGATGATTTCTCTGGCATCGTGGAGAAATGGACCACGCAGACTGCAAAACAACCACAGCACAGCTCAGACACTTTCGACACTGCCCTAGTTACCAGAGAAGTACTAAAAGAACTCCTGGCCGAACTCCAGAAACACATCTCCGCTGATGTGGCAGCGGTGCGAGGTGACATACAAAGGCCTCGCATGCCTCGTGGGAGCCGTGGAGGGTGCAACAGCAAAGAACACCTAACATTTAACAACACTCCAACAGTAGGTCAGTGACCTATGGGCACAAAATCAGATGCGTGAACGCCGCTTTGCGGTACGGGAAAATACCAGGTGCCGCAATAACCTTAAGGTGTGTAGGGTGGCTGAAACCATTCAATATGCGGAATTACCACACTTTGTGAGAGGTTTGTGGAACTGTGCCCACTAAACAGGCCAGATTTGATGCAATAGGAGGCGTCTTCTGCATACCTAGATCCCACAGAGCCCTGGCCTCTGCACAAAGGAACCTGGTGGTCCAATTCAGAAGCGGGGCAGACAAAGCCGCTATCCTTAATGCTTTGAAAAGCCCTGTATTAATTTAAGGCAATTTGAAGCAATGCCACTCACCTTCTACGCAGACCTTTCAGGGAGCACTCTAGCCTGGCGTGCATCACATCCTGTACAGTTTGCGGCCCTCCCACATGCTACAAGTAACCCACAGGGATGCCACCCACAACGTACAAGAACTCCAGAAGGCCACAGCCTTGCTGCACACATTGGGACTTTCTATGGACTCCCTCGACCAAAACAAACAGGCTGCAATGAAACAGGGTACCGATACTTGGGATCCAACTTGGATCACTCCCTTCATCCCGCAGAAACCCGCGACAGAATCATATGCAGCAGTGATAACTGAACCTCGGCAGGGCCCTAACCATGTTCTCACGGAGAACCCCAGGAACTAAACAGCACCTTTGCCTCATTAAGTTGTGTACTTGCTCCTTATGTTTTTTCTTTTGACCCTGCCTTAATTTTTCACAGTTGAATCTTAGTTTAAATATGATTTTTTAACCATGCAGACCGGCCGGTCACGTAACGCACCCACCTCCAACCCTCATACCTCCCTAATAGCCCTTACGGCGGCAGCTCTCTCCAGCACATCTGTCAGGATCGGGACAGGGATCCAACACGCAGAGTACAGACAGTAGAAAGGTACGTATACCGGACCTTAGAATGACCGGACTAACGTACGGAGATAGAGAGAATGGTCAAAGACAAGCCGAGGTCGAGGGAACGAGAAGACAGGTAAGCGAGGAACAAGCCGAGTCAAAGGGTAATAGAGATAAGCAGAGTAATACAAACAAGCCGGGTCGGAACCAAAAGGATAACTGGAATACAAGAGCGCTGAGTGACTAGACAGGCTAGAACCACGACAGGGCAATGAGCAAATGGAAGAAGCACTGTTAAATACCCTGGCTCAGGAGAGTAGACACGCCTCCGACGAGTCCTGATTAGTTTCCAGACAATTGAGTGACAGGTCGGTCCGGGTTGGCGTCATGACGTCGACTGCTGGGCGTCGTGTTACAAAAGGAAGTGGATCCCTCGCGGCCGGCGTGTAAATGAACGGGAGGACCGCGAGGGACGGGGGAAACAGCCCTTCTGGACGGATAAACTTCTAAGTCTCTACCTCTCTCAGAGGTAGAGACTTCAGGTACCCTGACAGTACCCCCCTCTCAGATACGCCCACCGGGCGGAAGGAACCGGGACGAGATGGGAAGCGGGAGTGAAACGCCCTGCGGAGGCGAGGAGCATGAACATCCTCTTGAGGTACCCAACTCCTCTCTTCAGGACCATATCCTTTCCAGTCGACCAGATATTGTACTTTCCCCCGGGAGATTCGGGAATCGATGATAGAGTTGACCTCATACTCCTCCTGACCCTCCACCTGAACAGAGCGAGGAGAAGATACCGTGGAGGAAAATCTGTTGCAGACTAGCGGTTTCAGCAATGAAACATGAAAGGAGTTAGGGATGCGTAAGGCAGATGGGAGAGCTAGACGATACGCAACTGGGTTAATCCGAGTCAGAACCCTGTAAGGTCCAATATAACGAGGAGCGAACTTCATGGAAGGTACTTTTAAACGAATGTTTCTAGTACTCAACCATACTCTATCGCCTGGAACAAAAACCGGAGCCGACCTTCTACGTTTATCAGCGTGTTTCTTAACCAGCATAGAATTGTGCAGAAGAATTTGTCGAGTCTGATCCCACAACTTCCTCAAATTGGCAACATGAACATCAACCAACGGTACACCTTGGGAAGGAGAAACCGAGGGAATAATGGATGGATGAAAGCCATAATTCATGAAGAAGGGGCTTGAATGAGTAGAATCACAAACGAGATTGTTGTGCGCGAACTCCGCCCAAGGAATCAAACCGACCCAATCGTCCTGGTGTTCGGAAACAAAACAACGTAAATATTGTTCAATCTTTTGGTTGGTGCGTTCAGCAGCTCCGTTAGACTGAGGATGATAGGCGGAAGAGAAATTCAATTTGATACCCAGTTGAGAGCAGAAGGATCTCCAAAAACGAGAAACAAATTGGGAACCTCTGTCAGATACAATTTGGGAGGGTATCCCATGTAAACGAAAAATCTCCCTTGCAAATATCTCTGCCAACTCGGGAGAAGACGGAAGTTTAGGCAGAGGAACGAAGTGAGCCATCTTGGTGAATCTGTCAACCACGGTGAGGATAACAGTCTGTTTTTTAGATATAGGTAAATCGACAATAAAGTCCATAGCCAAACAGGACCATGGCTTTTCTGGAACCTCTAAGGGATGCAGAAATCCACATGGAAGCGTATGAGGTTGCTTGGTCTTAGTACAAACCTCACACGCACCGATGAAATCTTTAATATCCCTACGTAAAGCAGGCCACCAGAAGTCTTTAGAGATCAAAGCGCACGTCTTGCGAATGCCAGGATGTCCAGCCACCTTGCTGTTGTGGAAACATTGTAACAGTTCCAGTTGAAGAGCAGGAGGAACGAAATGTCGACCCCCGGGAGTCTGTTTAGGGGCTAGATGTTGCAGCTTTAAGATCTCGGCAAGTAACGGAGAGTGAATCCTGAGATTCGTGTTAGCGATAATATTGCATTTCGGAACTATAGAGGAAAGAACAGGTTCAGAAATAGTAGAAGGTTCATATTGGCGAGACAAAGCATCGGCTTTAGAGTTCTTAGAACCAGGTCTATAAGTAAGCACATAATTGAAGTGGGTCAGGAATAAGGACCAACGAGCTTGTCTGGCGGACAGTCGCTTAGCCTCCCCAATATAGGACAAGTTCTTGTGATCCGTTAAAATGGTAACAGGATGTAAGGTCCCTTCCAATAAATGTCTCCACTCCTTTAAAGCCATAATGACCGCTAATAATTCCCTGTCACCGATGTCATATCTGCTCTCAGGACCAGACAGTTTCTTGGAAAAAAAAACACAAGGGTGTAGTGGTTTGTCCACCCCTAACCTTTGTGACAGAATAGCACCTACGCCTGTCTCAGAGGCATCGACCTCGAGTAGGAACGGCAGAGTAGTATCAGGATGGACTAAAATTGGAGCAGGAGCAAAAAGTTCCTTGAGAGTCTTGAAAGCAACGAGAGCTTCAGTAGTCCAAGTCTTAGTGTCAGCCCCCTGTCTGGTCATATTGGTAATAGGCGCAATAATAGAAGAGTATCCCTTAATGAAGCGCCTATAATAATTGGAGAAACCAATAAACCTCTGAATAGCCTTGAGTCCCTTAGGCAATGGCCAATCTAAAATAGATTGGAGTTTGTCGGGATCCATCTTAAAGCCCTCCCCAGAAATCACGTAACCAAGAAAGTCTATCTGAGACTGGTCAAAACGATATTTCTCCAATTTGCAGTATAACCCATGTTGAAGAAGTTTGTGTAATACCTTTCTGACTTGTCTGTGGTGGGTCTCAATCTCTCTAGAGTGTATAAGTATGTCGTCCAGGTAGACAATAACACAATCATGTTGAAATTCCCTAAGAACTTCATTAATCAAATCCTGAAATACTGCCGGTGCGTTACAAAGACCAAAAGGCATGACCGTGTATTCATAATGCCCATAACGGGTATTGAACGCTGTCATCCACTTGTGTCCTTGCTGGATTCTCACCAAGTTATATGCCCCTCTGAGATCCAACTTGGTGAAAATTTTAGAGCCCTTTAGGCGATCAAACAGCTCGGTAATCAAGGGGATCGGATAGGCATTTCTGATGGTTATTTTATTCAAACCTCAGTAATCAATGCAAGGTCTTAGGGAACCATCCTTCTTTTTAACAAAAAAAAAAAACCAGCCCCGGCAGGAGAAGAAGATCTCCTAATGAATCCTTTGTCTAGATTCTCCCGAATATATTCCTCTAGAACTGAATTCTCTTTGGTGGGTAGAGGATATACATTGCCCCTCGGAGGCATGGTGCCAGGTAGTAGATTAATTTTACAATCAAAAGTCCTGTGTGGAGGTAGAGTATCAGCATTCTTTTTGCTTTTAAATCCAGGTACAGAGGCGGTATCTGTATATCTGTAGACTGGGTAGAACTACCTGGTGTGTTAATTACACCCAATGGAGAAACCCTCCGTAAACACCTCTCCTGGCAACCCTGGCCCCATGAGAGTATCTCCCCTAACTCCCAATCAATAATAGGGTTATGTCTCTTTAACCATGGGTAACCCAGGACTATGGGAACAGAAGGGGACGAAATAAGCATAAGCGATAAGTTTTCCTCGTGTAAGATACCAACAGTTAAGTTAACGGGTATGGTTTCACGAAAGATAACAGGCTCAAGTAAAGGTCTACCATCTATGGCCTCAACGGCCAAGGGTGTATCCCTTAACTGGGATGGGATAGTGTGTTTAGTAGCAAAGGCCTGGTCGATAAAATTCTCAGCAGCTCCGGAATCTATCAAAGCCATGGTCTTTAGTACTCCCTTCTCCCAAGTTAAAGAAACTGGTAGTAGAAGCCTGTGATCTTTATAATTATGAGTAGAGGACAAAATAGAAACACCCAAGGCCTGTCCTCTAGAGAAACTTAGGTGCGGGCGTTTCCCGAGCGATTAGGACAATTCAGGCGTAAGTGACCTCTGACTCCACAATACATACACAATCCCTCCCTTCTCCTGTACTGTCTCTCCTCTTCTGAGAGGCGAGTATTGCCTATCTGCATAGGTTCAGGAAACAGTGAGGTAGTGGAGTCAGGGCTTTGAAATGCGGGAGCTAATTTAAAGGAAGGTCTAAAGTTCCTCTCTCGAGTGTTCTGTCTCTCTCTTAAACGCTCATCAATACGAGAAATGAACGAAATTAAATCCTCCAAATTTTCAGGGAGCTCTCTAGTAGCAACCTCGTCAAGGATTACATCTGATAGCCCGTTCAAAAATACATCTATATAAGCCTGCTCATTCCACTTAACTTCTGCCGCCAAAGACCTGAACTCTAGTGCATAATCCACAAGTGTTCGGTTCTCTTGTCTCAGGCGCAAAAGTAATCTAGCTGCATTGACCTTTCTACCAGGAGGGTCAAAAGTTCTTCTAAAGGCAGCTACAAAGGCATTATAATTATATACTAACGGGTTATCATTCTCCCATAATGGGTTGGCCCATCTCAGAGCTCTCTCAATGAGTAAGGTGATAATAAACCCAACCCTCGCCCTATCTGTAGGATAGGAGCGAGGTTGTAATTCAAAGTGGATACTGATCTGGTTTAAAAAACCACGACACTTCTCAGGTGAACCACCATAACGTACTGGTGGGGTAATACGGGAAGAGGCACCTACAGTGGCTACCTCTAGGCCTGAACTCACAGGGGAAATAGAAGTAGTACGCGTCTCCTCTGGTGGGTTATTAGCACGAGATAATAACGCCTGTAGTGCTAGGGCCATCTGATCCATTCTGTGTTCCATGGCTTCAAACCTAGGATCGGAAGGACCAAGCTGACTGTTTGTACTTGCAGGATCCATTGGCCCTGTCGTAATGTCAGGATCGGGACAGGGATCCAACACGCAGAGTACAGACAGTAGAAAGGTACGTATACCGGACCTTAGAATGGCCGGACTAACGTACGGAGATAGAGAGAATGGTCAAAGACAAGCCAAGGTCGAGGGAACGAGAAGACAGGTAAGCGAGGAACAAGCCGAGTCAAAGGGTAACAGAGATAAGCAGAGTAATACAAACAAGCCGGGTCGGAACCAAAAGGATAACTGGAATACAAGAGCGCTGAGTGACTAGACAGGCTAGAACCACGACAGGGCAATGAGCAAATGGAAGAAGCACTGTTAAATACCCTGGCTCAGGAGAGTAGACACGCCTCCGACGAGTCCTGATTAGTTTCCAGACAATTGAGTGACAGGTCGGTCCGGGTTGGCGTCATGACGTCGACTGCTGGGCGTCGTGTTACAAAAGGAAGTGGATCCCTCGCGGCCGGCGTGTAAATGACCGGGAGGACCGCGAGGGACGGGGGAAACAGCCCTTCTGGACGGATAAACTTCTAAGTCTCTACCTCTCTCAGAGGTAGAGACTTCAGGTACCCTGACAACATCGAGGCCACACCCAGCACATGACTGCAGGGCCACCTAACAGTACCACACGACAGGGCACATAGTAATGCAGTCCTTAGCCCCGACTCTTGCTTTTACCTTAAATAGAACAGGTCCCGCAATGGTAGTTATCCTTTCACTATTAGTCTACCACGTTGGTCCACACGCAGTCACTCTCAACCCTTACTGCACAGACACACCCTAAAGCCAACTCCGACTTACACCTATCAAAGATTTACGGTAACGCCACCACACCAGAAAGATGCTACCCACAGATATAGTTCACTAGACCCAATAATTCTGACGCAGCGACGTACAACACCTATAACCTAGGTTAGAATTACACCTCACGTATGTTTACCTTTTCAGACACTGTACGATAAACGTAAGTGCATACCTATGACTCACTACAATTTTTTTTTTAAATTGTGCTGTTCTTCTGTTGCCATGACGATGTTATGTTATGTTGGTATACATGGGCTATTGCAAAAATACAATAATAGGTCGCGCTATACAGAAAGTATAACAATAAGTAGATAAAAATATATATGTACTCACATTTAATAAATAGGCAAACAGAGAGTAAAAATAGATATGTGTATAAAAGTCCCAATATATGTTAAAATTCTTGTAGGTTCCAGTAGGATAGTAGAGACTTGATGGTGATATCAATGAGAGGCTGGGTCTTCTATAGCTGAGGGGATCTTGTCTCAATGACGGACATGTAAATGAGAGGATAGAGGAAACTCCAATAGTGTAAACTGTGATTGAGTAGATAAAATAAAGTGTGTATTCGGGAGGTATTACACTCACCTATTCAAGAGCGTGTACTCGCTCAAGTGTAGTTGGCATTCAGTGGCGTTGACCCCCCACTGTCGGGATATAGGTGTGGATAATTTCTCGATATGAAAAAAAGATAGAGACCAAATATAGTGCTCACTGTATAATTATAAATAAGTCTGAGAAGTAAAGGGTGTACTCACATTTGCATGAGCAGGATATACTGCTCAATATGATGGCGTGGGTGGTACAATCCCCACCTAGGATTCTTTAAACGATGGTCGGCTCCAAAGTGACGTGTAACCAGGTTAAAAATAAATGAATAAAATAAAATAAAATAAAAGGTATATGGCAAATAAAAGGTAAAAAAGCCAATATTCCTTTATTAATACAGTAAAAAATATATATAAAAATAGCCAAAACGCGTTTCGCCACACAGGGCTTTATCAACTGGCAATAATAGTTATTAACCTGGTACATAGAAGCTTATATAAACTTAGGAGATACATGGTTATTCGAATTTTGGCGCCAAAATGACGTCATCAATACAGTGAGAATAATATAAGGATATTGAAAAACATAAATATGGCAAGAACATAGATTAGTCATTAAAAATATAGCTAAACGTTTTATAAATATCTTAAAAACGAGTGTTATTGATGGTAAATGAAGGTACAATAGATAGTCATGTGATCGCGAGCTACCGCGATCACATGGTGTGTCCCAATGCTTATTGGGAAATGTAGTATTACAGTAGGCGTTCAGGGAGACCGGAAGGGGGGAGAGAGGTGGAGACACGTGACCGCGATCGCTCGCGGTCACGTGATGTAGTATTGGGCTTATGGGAAATGGAGTGTCAGGACGGAGGTCGGCTACACAGGGCACGCCTCCGTCCCATGTCAGCAAGTGGGCATGCGAGACACGTGAGCGCGATCGCGCGCGGTCACGTGTCCTGGCGCCAAGCATCATGGGGAATGTAGTGCCTTAAAGGGCAAGCCCCAATATGAAATAAGCATGTAACTTAGAAGAAACAAAAAATATATGGAACAGAATGCTAGATATCAGCAAAACAAAATATAATATTACTGCAAAAGAAAGAAATTATAAAAATAAAAGGCTAAAAGTGACTATATGTGTAGGTTATAGAGGATACAGGTGTAGAAGATATATAAAGGTAGAAAAAGGTGTAAGGATGGAGATATAAAGCAGAAAGGTATATGGATAAGTAAAAAATACTATATTAGAAATAAAATTAAAATATAATGTATGGGATATATATTCATATATGGAGAGATGGTAAATGATGGACTAATTAAAAAGTATTTTTAAAAGAATTAGAGCATGATATTAAAAGAGAAATTATAATAAATAAAAATAAAAATAAAATTAAATATAATTATAAAATTAAAAAAGTAAGGTAAAAAGGTACAGAAATATTAAAAAATAGTAAAAAATAGTAAAAAAAAAAAAAAAAAAAATTACTATTATAAGAAGTTGAAAAGATCGAATTCAGCATTAAGTCCTTCTGGAGCAAGAGTTTTTAGTTGGAAAACCCAATACATTTCCCTTTTTCCTAAAATGTTTGTAATATCTCCACCTCTCCAAGGGAGGGTAACCTGTTCTATCCCTATCATTTTTAAAAGTGTCGGGTCTTTGTTGTGACTGATGAAATGTTTGGAAACTGAGTGATTATCATAGCCTCTCTTAATGTTACGGCAGTGTTCTGCCAATCTTACTTTAAGGCATCTTTTGGTCATGCCCACGTATTGTAGTCCACATGGGCATTCCAAAAGATATATAACACCTTTAGTGTTACATCCAATGAAATCTTTAATAGGGTAGGAGATTTTGGTTTTGTTGGAAGAAAAATTAGTAGATTTGGAGTTTGTAGTACCTTTTGTGGTTCTACACACAATACATTTATTGCACTTAAAAAACCCTTTAGGCCTAGATAAAAAATGTTCTTTGTGATGTACGTTTTTTTTAGTGTAATTTTTAGTCAGAATTGATCTAAAATTGGGGGCTCCTCTAAAGATAACCTTAGGTTTGTCTGGAACTTGATCCTTTAAAAGGTCGTCCTGTTTCAAGATGTGCCAGTGTTTATTTATGATTTTTTTTAACATTTTATTCTTATTATTAAAATCTAAAATGATGGGGAGTTGTGGAGGGTCTACTTTTTTAGCTTTGTATTTTAAAAGCTCCGTTCTGTCCTTCTCTTTTACCACCTCTAATGCTTTATTTAGATTCCCTACTTCGTAATTTTTTTCTAAAAACATATTTTTTAATGAGGTAGATTGGACATCAAAATCGGCAGTTGTTGAACAATTTCGATGGAGGCGGAGAAATTGGCTTTTTGGAATGCCGTCCAACCAAGGTTTATAATGACAGCTTGTTTGGTCTATTATTGTATTGGTGCAAACCTCTTTAAAAAAAGTTTTGGTTCGAATGCATCCATCTTGAATAAAAATATTTAAATCTAAAAAGTTGACTGACACATTGCTAAATTCTGATGATAAAACAATACCCCTATCATTGATGTTTAAGTGATCTAAAAACAGTTTAAGAGACGTATCAGAACCTTGCCAAATAAAAAACAGATCATCGATATAACGAAAGTATGAGACCAGGTTTGCCCGCCAACCATGATCACCCCAGACGGCCGAAGACTCCCAGTCTGCCATGAAGAGGTTAGCATAGCTGGGGGCAAACCTGGTCCCCATAGCTGTACCCTTCTTTTGTATATAAAATGAATCGAAAAACCAAAAATAGTTGTTGGTGAGTATAATGTTAATACCTTGTATAATAAAATCAATTTGAGAATTTGGAATTGAACTGTTTTGTTTTAAAATCCTTTCAACTGCTTGGCAACCAATATTGTGGGGAATTATGGTGTACAGTGATTGCACATCACAAGTTACTAGTATGTAATCTTGGCACCAATTAAAATCACTTAAAAAGGATAAGAGAGTAAGGGAGTCTTTCAGATATGATCTAGTTTCTTTGACAAAGGGTTGTAATAAAATGTCAATATATTCGGAGAAATTGGATAAAACAGAATTAATACCGGATACTATGGGTCTTCCAGGGGGTTCTGTTGCATTTTTGTGTATTTTGGGGAGAAAATAAATTACTGGATTTTGGGATAAAGAATATTAAGATAGTCAAATTCTTGTTTGGTTAGAATACCCTTATCTAGTCCTTTTTGTAGGAATTCATTTAAAATCTCTTTAATATTGGAGGTGGGGTCAGAGGATAATTTATTATATACCTCAGGATCATTAAGTTGACGATTAGCTTCTTTTGTGTACATGGATTTTGATAAAATGACTAGGCCTCCACCTTTATCGGCGGGTTTAATAACAATTTCATCATCTTTTTGGAGTTCCTTTAGGGCTCTCCATTCCTTTTGGGTAAGGTTCTGTGGGTCATACTTATTGTGTTTGATCTTTTCGAAGTCATTTAGGACCAATTTTTCAAAGACTTCTATGGGCCCTGACTTAAAATTAGAAGGATAAAATTTAGAGGGATTTTTTAAAACAGTATGTGTTATAGGGCATTCGGTAGAGGTGTCTGAATTCTGAATTTGCGGAACTGGATTTGATGTGGTGGAAACATTATTATGTTGAGTGAAAAATCTTTTTATAGTAGCTTTCCTAACAAATTTGTTGATGTCCAGAAATGCTTGGAAGGGTTTGAAAGAATTAGTGGGAGCATATTTTAGACCTTTGCTTAAAACTAGAATCTGGGTAGAGGTTAAAACTTTATGAGAGAGGTTAAAAATTCCGAATTTTTTCTCATCTATCGTACTTATTGTCTTTCCTTCCTTTCTCTTTTGTAGTCTTCTGCCACCTCTCCCTCCTCTATACTTAAGCTTCTTTTCCTTGCTCTTGGTAGGTATGGAGTTTGTGTGTGAGGTAGATTCTGTGTGCGTATGTCTAAAAAATTCTCCTCAATCTCTGAATCGATAGACAATAATTGGTATCTATTATTGTGGTTGTAATTCGGTGGTGACTTAGAAATGTCTGAGTATTTGTGGCCAAATCTGGGCCTCTGCGGTCTAGGTGTAGGTGTTGAAGGTTGGGTATAACTAAATTTGTTTGTAGTAGTGCGGTGAGGAAAATTTTGGTAGTCCGGTGAATCGTGATGTTTGTGAGTTTGGTAATTAGATGACTTGTAGTTGTGTGATACTCTTTGTCTATTCGGTGAAGAGTGTCTCCTGTCATTATTTTTATGTGAATACGTGGAAGGTCTTTGTCTGTTGTGAGGATAGTAATTTACTTGACGGTGACGGTCTGGTGGCGGTGGGGAAAAGTGATGTTGTGGTTTGTTATAGCGGTGGGAATTAACGTGACGAGTGTGTTCAAAGTCTTTTTTTCTTACAGTGTATGTGTCAGTAGTGTATTTTTTGTTGAAGTTATATGTCCTCACTTGATCATTACTGTAATCTTGTTTATCTCTAACATATTTTTTTATTTTGATATGTTTTGTGTCTATTTCCACTTTTTCGATTTTGCTTTGTATTAGGACTGTGTTTTGTTTATAAGAATGAGTGCCTGTAAAAGGTAATAACTTGTCTTTGAGGTTATTTATCTCAGTATCTAGGATAGAGAGTTTCTTGCTTTTCTTTATAATTAGAGTTTCCATGAGGCCAAACGTGCATACCTCAAGTTTATTGAACCATTCGTTCATAAATTCCTCATCATCTTGGTCTGTAGTGGGTAATTTGTGCAATCTAAGGCCTCTTGGGGTGATTTTTTCATCAATATACTTCTTTAAAGTCGCTATTTCCCATTTTAATTTTATCTCTGAAGTTAGAGATTTTTCTAATTGCCTGAATAAATCTTGTTGATTACAAGTAGAATGATCATTGTAAATTAATTCACTTGGATTTGTATCAAAGACATGATTTATATCTATGGTGTAATTTCGTCTATAGTCAAAGATAGACATGGCTCCTATAGAACACACAGCTGCTATCACCAGAGGGAAAAAAATGGACAGAGAAAGGGTATAGGATCAGCGCTGAGTGCTCTAGAGGGGAATAAACAAGAAAAGACAAGCTGCAACCTATGGATATGAGGTTCCCTCCAACGTCCTCAAAAGAGAAATAGCAAAAATACAATAATAGGTCGCGCTATACAGAAAGTATAACAATAAGTAGATAAAAATATATATGTACTCACATTTAATAAATAGGCAAACAGAGAGTAAAAATAGATATGTGTATAAAAGTCCCAATATATGTTAAAATTCTTGTAGGTTCCAGTAGGATAGTAGAGACTTGATGGTGATATCAATGAGAGGCTGGGTCTTCTATAGCTGAGGGGATCTTGTCTCAATGACGGACATGTAAATGAGAGGATAGAGGAAACTCCAATAGTGTAAACTGTGATTGAGTAGATAAAATAAAGTGTGTATTCGGGAGGTATTACACTCACCTATTCAAGAGCGTGTACTCGCTCAAGTGTAGTTGGCATTCAGTGGCCTCTCATTGATATCACCATCAAGTCTCTACTATCCTACTGGAACCTACAAGAATTTTAACATATATTGGGACTTTTATACACATATCTATTTTTACTCTCTGTTTGCCTATTTATTAAATGTGAGTACATATATATTTTTATCTACTTATTGTTATACTTTCTGTATAGCGCGACCTATTATTGTATTTTTGCTATTTCTCTTTTGAGGACGTTGGAGGGAACCTCATATCCATAGGTTGCAGCTTGTCTTTTCTTGTTTATTCCCCTCTAGAGCACTCAGCGCTGATCCTATACCCTTTCTCTATACATGGGCTATTACTTGCTGTTGTGGCTATGCAAGCCCTAATGTTCAAAATGCACTACAAAAATAAAGAATTTAAAAAAAAAAAAACAATTATCACATAAAATGATATAAATCTAATTCAATATTCAAACCCCTGGGTTCCAAAGTTTTTAATTTGTGAACCCAAATTCTTTTTTGTCAATCATTAAAGGAACACTATAGTCACCTAAACTATTTTAGCTTAATGAAGCAGTTTTAGTGTATAGATCATGCCTCTCAGGTTTTATTGCTCAATTCTCTGCCATTTAGGAGTTAAATGACTTTGTTTATGCAGCCCTTGCCACACCTCCCCTGGCTATGATTGACTCAGCCTGCATGAAAAAAAAACTGGTTTCACTTTCAATCAGATGTAATTTACCTTAAACTATTTTATCTCTTGTTCTGTAAATTGCAGGGTCTAGCAAGCTATTAACATAGCAGGGGATAAGAAAACCTAAATTAAACAGAACTTGCAATAAAGAAAGTATAAACTTTAGATTACTCTTTACATGAAGTGTTTAGGAAGGCAGTGCAAGTCACATGCAGGGAGGTGTGACTAGGGTTAATAAACAAAGTTATCTAACTCCTAAACGGCAGAGATTTGAGCAGTGAGGCTGGAGGGGCATGTTCTATACACCAAAACTGCTTCAGTAAGCTAAAGTTGTTTTGGTGACTATAGTGTCCCTTTAAAATATAATTGCCCCCTCTCTCTGTTTTTTTCACTATCTGAATCCCTAAAAATATAAGGACTCCTGGGTCCTGATTATGGCATTTCTTAAAGTGTGCAGATACACTATGTTGATTGTAGCCTTTCAAGATATTATTAACGTGTTCATATATTCTTTTGTGGAGGGTCGAATTGTTCGCCCCACATACTGCAATCTACATGGACAAATTAAAAGGTAAGTGACATTTTTACTAAAACATGTAATACAATCTTTTATATAAAATCAGTATGTTTAGTAGTAAATTTGTTTCTATCTTTTAAAGACTTTTTTTACTGTATCTACAACCTGCACACTTATTACATGAGTAAAATCCTTATTCTCATTTAAGAAGGTAGTAGGGGGTTCTTTTTCAGTGTGATTAAAAGTAAAATAAAATGTAAGACTTAAAGCTCCTCTAAAAGTAATGAGGTTTTTCTGGTATTAACCCCTTAAGGACACATGACATGTGTGACATGTCATGATTCCCTTTTATTCCAGAAGTTTGGTCCTTAAGGGGTTAATTTAAATAGTTCATTATCTATTTTTTTTTGTTATATTCCAATGTTTTTTTACTATAGATTTGATCTTAGTGGAATCCTGATTAAAATCAAAGATTGGTATAAATTTATTATTATTTTTAACGTTTAATTCAGAATTTTCTGTAGGGTTATCTGGATTACAATTTCTCACCTCATTACATGCTTTATTTATTAAGTGTTATGGATAACTTTTCTGAATAAATGTCTTTTTTATAATTTCAACTTGTTCCAAGAATTTATTTTCATCGGTGTAATTTCTTCTAATTCTTTTACATTGTCCTTTAGGTATATTATCTAGCCAGGGTTTATAGTGTCCGCTATCATACCTTATGTAGCTGTTTGCATCTACTCTTTAAAAAAAAAAGATTTTAGTTTTAATTTGGTCTTTATCAATGTATATTTATAAATCTAAAAAGTTGATGCTTTCTGAACTAAAAACACTTGTTAAAACAATATCCCACTCGTTATTATTTAGGCTTCTAAAAAAATGAACCATTCCAAAGAAATATCAAATTGTCTATATACCTATGGTATGTGACTAGGATTGCATCCCATTCATGGCTGTTGTAGATGAAGGCTTCTTTCCATTCTGCCATAAATAAGCTGGCATAACTGGGGGCAAACCTGGTACTCATAGTCGTTCCTTGACATTCTAAATAAAATTTAGAATTGAACATAAAATAATTATTATTTAAAATCCATTGGATACTTTCTATTAAAAAAATCAACATGTATTTGTGAAATTTTGTTTGATTTAAGTAAGCATTCTCTTACTACTTTACATCCCAAAATATGTGGAATGGAGGTGTACAGTGATGATACATCACATGTAACTAAAATAAGAGTTTTCCCATTTTATGATCTTGAGAATTTTAATAATGTCTGAGGTGTCTTTTAAATATGAAGGTATCTTACTAACTACATCTTGTGACCAGACATCTATGTATTGTGAAAGATTTGCTGAAATAGAATCTATGCCCAACACTATGAGCCTACCTGGAGGAAATTGTTTATTTTCATGGACCTTCAGTAGGGTATAGAAGGCCAGCAATCTAGGGAATTCTTTACGTAAACATTTATAATTGTCCTCATTCAGAATGCTCGACTCCTTCCTCTTATCCAAAAGTTTATATAGAGATTTTTGTATCTCTTAAGTAGGATCCTTATCTAGAATTGTATATACTTTCTCATCATTTAATTGTCTATAGCATTAGTTTATATACGGCAAATGCATAAAAATAAAATAAACCCCTCTCTTAAAATGACTTGGAACTGACCTTATTTATACACTCAAATAGAGTAAAAAATACATTTATTGAAAAAATACAGACAAATATATCACAGAAAAGAAATAATAACTTTTGCGGATGAAAAATATGTCTATGAAAAAATAGCTAAAAAAACAGCCACATAAAAAATGATAAAATTAAAGTCCAGACCTTATTTGAATGCTCGGCGTCCCGAGTTAGCAAAGATGAATACTGCTGAAAAAAATATCAAATAACGGTCCTCTTTATAATCCAGATGCTGGCTGATATCCGACCTCTCCAAACGCGTTTCTCCGCTTCGGCGGCTTTTTCAATGGATGAGGTCTGTGTCTCTGTGTTCTCTTTATATAGCAGTTTTTGCCGACAATCATTTGCACACGGCAAATCCAAAACTCCGTTGTGTAATGCAAAGTTGACTTCTATGTAACTAGTTAGTTACTAAGTGTTCATGCCTAATTGCTCAAAAAATAGTTACTTATTATAGGCAGCATATAACCATTTCTATTTTCTATTTACTTCTGTTGCCATAGTAACCCCGCCTGATCGGGTTTAAATGCAACTGCCGTTTCTCATATTAACAGGCATGAAAAAGAAAGTAGAATAACGTAAGATTTTCTGAATTAAACAGAAAGTCAATGATTGTAAATATAACTCCTCCATAATCTGGTGGTTACAGTGTATCCCAATTTCATAACTGGAGATTTCGGCACATAAGATTACTTTACTTTATTTACTCATGTTACCAAGGTAACACTTGACTCAGTAAGTGAAGAGAACCTTTCCGTTATCACCTTAAGGTTTTTTTATTGTTTTGTATCAGAAAAGTGAGTATCATTGGTCCCCCATAATCTATTCTCTAAATATACCGAGACATGATGTCTTGAAACTTATACTATTAATTTTAAACGGTATAATGTATGCTTTGATGCTATATAAACAATCCCTAAGTGAATAAAAGCATAACTCCCATTATCAACTTATAAAAATATAAAAGAGAAATAAAATTAAAAAAGGTGCCATATAAAAGTAGAAATCTCTATTTATATGATTCTATATAGCAGACTAATGTAGAAAATAAATATTATCAAAATAGACACAAAAAATCTTATATTTGCGCTTCTGCTACCACTTCTAGATATAAATGCATATGGGATTAAAGATATTACATGCCATTAATTTTAATAAAAAATGGAAATTTAAAGGGGGATTCATCCCAAAAAATGACACAGCTCAAATTCGGCATTCAAACCCTTAGGCTGCAGCGTATCAAGTTGATATATCCATTTCATCTCAGTGATGCCCAGTTGTTTAGTATGGTCTCCTCCTCTCCAGTTTTTATTTACTCTACATATCCCCTTAAAGTTCAAAAGGCTCATATCCGTAATTGTGGCTCATAATTGTGTGTTTGTTTAAAGTGGGCCGATACTGAATGTTGCATATATCCCTTCTTTATATTCAGCATGTGTTCCCTAATTCTAATGTACAGTTGCCTCTTTGTTCTTCCTACGCACTGGAGCCCACATGGGCACTCCAGTACATATATCACGTTAGTGCTTTGGCAGGTAATATGTTCTTTTATTTTAAAGGATTCCATTTTGCTAGTGACTTCAAATACTCCTTTTGTGTGTTTGTGCTTTCTTTCTTTACACGCTATACAGTCCAAACAATAGAAGAATCCATTTTTCTTTGTTGTGGTTATGGTGTTCTTTCTTTTTATATGTTTATTAGTTATTTTCCTTCGTAAGTTCAGTGCACCCCTAAAGATGATCCTTGGTCTTTCCGGTAACATACTAGCCAGAATTTTATCTTTTTTCAATAGATGCCAGTGTCTTGTGAGTATCTTTTTTAGTTGTAAATTTTCTTTGTTGTAGTTCAGAATTATTGCTGGAAATACTTCTCCTGATTCTGTTGCGTTTGATTTATCCTTAATTTTCAATAGGTTAGTTCGGTCTAAATGATCCACTCTACTTAATGCCTCATCTATTTCAATCTCTTGGTACTTTTTCGACATAAACTTTTTCTTTACTACTTCCGCTTGTTCCCTGTAGACTTCAGAGTCTGTACAGTTCCGTCTCAAGCGTCTAAATTCATTGTAAGGTACATTCTTAAGCCATAACGGTAGATGGCAACTCTCTTTCAGAATGAAGCTGTTCACGTCAACTTCTTTGAAGTGCGTTTTCGTTTTAAGTGTACCAGAGTCAACATAGATAACAAGATCAAGGAATACTACCTCTGTCTTACTGTAGGTGGTGTTTAGTTTAACTCCCCATGTGTTCTTATTAATATATTCTAAAAACTTTTGTAGGTCTTCCATTTCTCCTTCCCATATAAAAAAAACATCATCGATGTATCTTTTATACTTGTGTACATTGTTATTCCAGGGATGTTCATTCCAGATGTGATTGTCTTCCCAGTTTCCCATGAATAAGTTAGCGAAACTGGGGGCAAATTTCGTCCCCATGGCTGTGCCCTTCTTTTGGAGGTAAAACTGATCTTCAAACAGAAAATAATTGTTCTTCAAAATAAAAGTGATGCCCTCTATTATAAATGAGATTTGATTATCCTCCAGTTCTCCATATTTTCTTAGTGAATTACTCACGGAATCGCAGCCTTGTTTGTGATCAATGATCGTATATAATGAAGTTACATCCGTAGATACAAGGATGTAATTGTCTTGCCAGGAGATGGAATCTAGTTCCCTAATCATCTGTGTAGTGTCCTTAAGGTGTGACCTTACTTTGGACACATATGGTTGCAAGAATGAGTCTATGTACTGAGACAAATTAGATGTAATCGAGTTGATCCCTGATATTATTGGCCGGCCAGGTGGTGCTTGGAGATCTTTATGGATCTTAGGTAAGAAATAAAAAGTGGGGGTTCTTGGGAAGGGAATGGAGAGGAATCTATATTCGGACTCTTTCAGAATACCGATATCTCTGGCATTGTCCAGCATAATTTTGAGTCTGTCCTTTATTCCATTCAATGGATCACTAGATAATTTCCCGTAGGTATCGGGTTCTTCTAGTAACCTAGTGGCTTCTTTTGTGTAGTATTCACTTGACATGATGACTATCCCCCCACCTTTGTCTGCTGGTTTAATGCAGATTTTTTCATTATTAGTCAAATCCTTTATCCCTTCTCTCTCTTTCTTTGTCAAGTTGTTCTTAGGGTAGTGCTTCTTTTTCATTTTCCTTATGTCATCAGTCACTAATTCTTCATAAATTTCCATTGCGGCAGAAACCTGATTCACAGGATAAAATGTAGAGTTGGGTTTTAATTGGCTGTGTTGAAACTTACTCACAGACTCTTCTTTCGCTGGAAAATCCGGCAGCTGTTTAAAATGCTTTTTAATGCTTAGTTTTCTTACAAACCTTTTTACATCAATGGTTGCTTCAAATTTATTCACATGCGCTGTAGGTGCAAATTTTAATCCTTTATTCAGTGCTGTGATATGGTGGGGTAATAGTGGTATTCCTGCAAGGTTAAATATCCCTACTGGATGTCCTTCCTGTTCTTTTTCTTGTTTGTCCATTGCTCTTCTTCCTCCTCTATTTCTTCTAGATGTGGTTCTTTTCTTTTTGTTCTTCTTGGTGTCAACGGATGGAACCATGTGGTTATCTCTCTGGTGTTCCTTCCTAAAAAAACCGCCTCTCTTGTGCTATTATGTACCTCTGCTTGTACTGTAACGTTATTTACTCTTGCGGGAATCTCCGCCGTTTCCAATTGTCTTCTGTCGGAAGTTTTGTCAGTTTCTCTACCAATATTCCCTCTTGCAGAGTTTTCCATATTATCTGTGCGTCTTCTACTTTCAATCATCTTCTCATTTTCTTTGTATCTGTTATTACCATATGGTGTTTTTCTCTTAACAGGATTGACGTTGTGTGACATTCTGTAGTTTCTCCTATCATGACCTGCTGGACCTCTCAGGTCTTCACATTCTATATTCTGTGTATCCTTCATCTCCGATGTCTTTTTAACTCTTTGTTGTTCTCTTCCCTTCACTTGGTGGTCCTCTTCTGTCACGTTCTTGCCTCTTTGTAGATCTCTTCCCCTCATTTGGCGGTCCTCTTCTATCATATCTTTGGGCCTTCTCCACCCCCCATTCTCACGTCTTTTACCATTAATTGGTATATAGTTGGGATTTTCTCTATCATATTTTCTTCTTGTATCCTGGTTGGATCTTCTGTTGTCCTTATAATTTCCTCTCTCGTAGGCATGGTGAATTGGATTCTTATATTCTGTTGTTTTGAATTGTTGGTATGTACTCCTTTCCTGATAGTTCTTTTTCTCAAATTGTAAGTCATATTTCTTCTGGAAATTTCTGACTCTGTCGTTCTTATAATCATCCATATCTCGTAGGAATTTTTTGATACAGAGACACAGACCTCATCCATTGAAAAAGCCGCCGAAGCGGAGAAACGCGTTTGGAGAGGTCGGATATCAGCCAGCATCTGGATTATAAAGAGGACCGTTATTTGATATTTTTTTCAGCAGTATTCATCTTTGCTAACTCGGGACGCCGAGCATTCAAATAAGGTCTGGACTTTAATTTTATCATTTTTTATGTGGCTGTTTTTTTAGCTATTTTTTCATAGACATATTTTTCATCCGCAAAAGTTATTATTTCTTTTCTGTGATATATTTGTCTGTATTTTTTCAATAAATGTATTTTTTACTCTATTTGAGTGTATAAATAAGGTCAGTTCCAAGTCATTTTAAGAGAGGGGTTTATTTTATTTTTATGCATTTGCCGTTTATTATATAGGTTGTTAGGTCTCCTATCTATTTACCCCAATCTCTTTTATCTATATTGAATCAGCGCTCCACTAAAATTATTTTTTACATTAGTTTATATAATCTGTTGTATTTTGAATAACAATGCTTCCTCCTTTATCTGTTGATTTTATTGTAATAGTTTTATTTTCTTTTAAAAGTTGTAGTGTCTTTCTTTCATCATATGTAAGGTTATTTAAAGCCTTTTTATTTTTAAGTGTTCTTGCATAGCAAGACCACTTAATGTTATCTCACATATATATTATTATTATTATTATAGCCAAATTTACCACCCTCCTCCCATAGTTTTTACACTACATAGACAGAAATATACCGAAACGTGCGGATTGTTCCCGATCGGATTGCTATTACTTTGTGGAACGTTTCGCCGAATGGTTCACGGAATATCGTCGTTCTTGTGGCGAAATTGGTCCCATAGGAATGAATGGCAAAATGTTCAAAACTAGAGTGGGAGCTGGCAAAAGCTGAAAAATCACGACATGATTTCTAAACTGCCACCACTCCCTCATTTTTAATATTTCAGAGACATACTATGCATGTAGGTCTGGGTCTTGTGATTCTCACAATATAAAGCTCTTCACTGTAGGATTTATAGTTTTTAAAATACGACCTTTAAAGATGGCAACTGCCAAAACACTCTGACCTGTGCCAGGCTGGAGCAGCAAGTGATGTCATAAACAGGACCTTTTGTACAACTGCTAATGTTTTTTTTATAAATGTATGTTTTAATGTAACTGTGAAGCACTTTGGGCAACAACATTGCAATTAAATGTGCTATATAAATAAATAACAGTTACTCCGCACACTCCAGTTGTAGACTACTGGTGGAGGCAAGAACACTTCACACAATTTCCCCAGAAGTTGTAGCTTTTCTAGTTAATTTTATTATTCCTATCCAATTTTTTAAAATCTTCAATAACCGACTTTTCAAGAAAATCTATAGCGCGACTTCTATAATTTCTCGGATTAAAATTAGATTTTTTCTTAAGAGTGGTGTGTGTGTTTTCTATTATTCTTTCTTTGCATTTGTTAATTTGAAAAAAAAAAACTTTTTAAAGTTAAAACCCGAGAGCACGTTAGGATGTCTATTTATGCAGAGGGAGTCAAGCTTTTTACATGGTGCAAACTTAATTGCCTCATTAAGTATTTTAAAATAAGCCATATTGATGGTTTAGAGCTAGAAATAGCTGCTAATCCCTGTGTGACAATTGATGCTTTATAGTATGTTTGAATACATGGTATTCGCAACCCTCCCAAACCATAGAATTTCTCTGCTGAATAATGAGATATCCGTGGGGGGAGTCCTTTTCCAAATGTAAGTGTTTATAAAGAACTGCAATTTTCTTACTATACTATTGGGCAGTGCTATGGGTATTGTGTGAAAAAAATATAACATATGTGGAATAATCATCATCTTTATTGAATTCACACGGCCTATGTGATTCCTCCCTGTCTCTCCATTTCACCACGTGTTGTTATAGTTTATACTTGAGTTTCTTATGGTTTTCCTGAATTAAAAGACTGTTGGTTTTACACAGGTTAATACCTAGATACTTAAGCAATGTTTTAAGCCAATCAAATGTATATGTCTCCTTTAAAAGTTGTACCTCCTGACTTGGTAAACCGATAATTAAAGCTTGTTTTTTTTAACATTGCTTTTATAATATGAGGCTAGACCATATCTTTCAAGGAGTGTGATAAATGAAGGAATGGCCCTCACCGGCTGAGTTAAAAATTGTAACACATCGTCTGCAAATAAGGCTAATGTTTGTTCTTCTGCAGGTGTTGACAGGCCACAAATATCTGAGTATCGCTTAATGATCCTCACTAATGTTTCTAAACTTAGAATAAAAATTATTGTCGAAAGAGTGCATCCTTGGTGGGTACCGTTTTTTATATTAAATGGTTTAGATAAAAAGCCTGTATGAAAAACTTTTGCAGAAGGATTTGAATAAAGTGCTAAAATTATTTTCATAAACTCTAAAGGGAACCCCATCTTGCTCAAAGTCATAGTCATATATGTCTAATTTAAGCGACCAAATGGTTTTTCAGCGTCTAATGCTATAATTATATCTTGCTGTCTACTCCTCTGTGCCCTCTCAATGAGATCTATAAAATATCTGTTGTTATCACCTACTTGCCTATTTGGAACAAACCCGTCCCGTAATATTTAAACAAGGTCATCTAAAATGATTTAATACGCATAGACAATCATTTGGCATATAGCTTTACATCTGCATTTTGGAGCGATATGGGCCTTAAATTTGCCTCAATAGTTGGTTTATCTGGTTTCGTCAGCGTCACTACATAAGCTTCCAGCATTTCTTTTGATATGTTGCCTGCAGTTTTTATATAATTAGAAAGTATATAAAAAATATAAGATATAAGATATAAGATAAGGTGTCAAAATGGGTTTAATTTTAATATAATTAATCATTTGAAAACCCATCTGGGCCTGGCGCATTACGTTTTGGAAGGGATAGAATTGCATTACACACTTCATCTTCTGTAAAGGGAGTAATTAAATACTTTTTTTGCTCAAAATTTAGTTCTGGCAAAGGACCTTCTTCCAGAAAATAATTAATTTCCTCTAGTGTAGACTGATGTAACTCTGCTTCCCCCGTTTAATTATACAGTTTACTATAGTACAACGCTAACTCCTCAACAATATCCTTTGGATTGTAAAGTTTCATGTTTTGGGCAGAGATAATATATGGAATTTTAGTTTGTAAATAGTTAACTTTTAATTTCAGAGAGAGTAACTTTCCTGCTTTATTCCCCTGACTGTAGTGTGTTTGTTTTAAAGACCGCATTTGTTTCTCAGTTTCTTGTAAGGAAAGCACCTGTAGTAGTTTTTTAGTGTTACCTATCCTTTTTGATAAAATTTTTGACTGAAATTTTTAATTGTAGCTTTTTCTTTTCATCTAATATCACTGTGGCGAAAATGACCTCGCCATTAGTTTTTGGAGGGGCCTGTTTGCCAGCCTCCTGCCCAAAGATGGGCCCTGCAAAAAGACATGTTAAAAAGTGACTTCCATGGGAAAATGTGCCTCTTCCCCTCCCCTTTTTTCCTGTCCTATTGTTTGCCCAGCAGGGCGTTGTCCCAGGGACACTGCCAAACCAGTTTAAACTGACTGCTTTGTCCCTCCTCAATCTTCCATCAGCCCTTGCTATTGTCTGACCTCACCCTTCCTTGTACTATAGTGCTCTATGTAACCTATTGTATGTAAATGAGGCTGTTGTGGGTTTAAATGTGTGTATAAATTGTAAGTGCTTGCTTAGCATTAAAGAGTTCCTGTTTTACCCTCAACATAGACCCTTGTCTCATGTGTGGGGGAAAAAGGCTGCATCTACCCTGGGGATTGCTATATCACTATACTCCCCAGGGATTATAATCACTAAGCTTTTTTAAGAGCTGTTCCTGCTTGACTCCCTGGAGGAAGAGAGGTTTACCCACTGGAACTTGGAGCCTTGTTGTAGGTCTAGGGTGGGTAGGAGAGGGCGAGTTCCCAGCCAAGCTTTAACGCTGGACGTGGGGACTGTGGTGCTGATGGTGTCTGGTGGAGTGCTTGGAGTCCTCGGTGAGCACTTGGAGCATCCGTCGGCGGAGGTACCCAACCGGGGTACAGGAAGCTCAGTTACAATCACCAGCAATGAAAATACTGTACTAGATTTTGTTTTATTGTCTTCTTATCATTTCATATCACCCTAAACTCAATTGGATTTGAGGACATTACTGAGGCCCTGCTTCCCTACATCACATTTTCATTAAACGTTAAATTATTCATATTGTTTTTGTATTTCAAAATTATGTTTTCTATATGAATTTTATTTGAAATTGTTTGCTTATTATATTTATTTGTAACATATATTGTATTACTTTTTGTGATAAATCATATTTTGAATCATAATACATTTTTAATTAAAACTAATGTTGGATAATGATGTTTCACTAATGTTAAAAACATATTAAAAATACATCACCCTTGTATGTTAGTATGTTTCTGTAAATATATTTCCTTCACAAAATATTATGTCTGAACGATATGGAATGTAGTTTACATATTCTAAGGAAACTGCTTTAACATTCTGTCTCCAATTATTTACGAGTTCTTAAGCTTGCATGTGCCTGCTGCATTAAATGTAGTTTTTGAGTACACCACAGGGTAGAAATGAATATGCCAGAAAATCGTTATGTACACAGCTTGTTTCCATTTCATCGTTCTAGAGCTCAATTTCAGAATTGGGTTACTTAGCACACTTTAATCAAGGTTATAGGGGACATGTATGTAAAAAAAAAAAACACCAAAATAAACCAAAATCAAAATGTTGTGAATAACTCCACATCTTCTTTCCTCTACACTCCAGCTTTTCTTCCCCCCGCAAAGAAGCATATTTCTTCACCGAGACAATTTGCTCCAAATGTTTTCTTTTGTATCCAATCCTTTCCAAAGTGTGTTGAAGTGCTTTGTTTCTGAAGTCAGTAATATTTGTGACATCTTGTAAAACTGACATTTCTGTAGAAATTGGCATTTTTATTTCTGGGGGCAGTAACAACTCTCTGGCTATCCTTCAGACAATCAGGGCGACAATCCACTTCCATTAGTGTTATACTTACTCTTACACCACAAGTGCACCGCATCAGTGCGTGAATATTCAGACAGCGCAGTCTACCCAACCACCCACGCCGACCGATCATATTCATAAGAACGCCGCCGTTTACCGAATGCGGCAATACAGGAGGCAGAACTCTGTTTGTACAGATGCCTCATCTTCCCATACTCGGCCACACAGGAAGCAGAGCTTTGGGAGAATCATAGGGTGCGCACTGAAACAGAGACTTTTTTAAATTTATTTTTTAATGCAGTGAGTTACAAACTGGTCTGCGATGCCACAACAGCAAAACAAACCGACAGAGTCAAAACAAGTGTCATGGCATACAAGAGAAAATGCACTTTTTGTTTTTCTTCAAATAGTAGTCATGCTTCTACCAAAGATTTATATAGGAGCCCTGGACACTGTTAGTAATATCAGCTTATAACGAGGGAACTTTACGCAAGGAATAAGTGGTCGGGCTAGTGGTAAAGTATTAGGAAAATCAAAATGGTACAATAAATTGCTTTTCAGGATTGGCATACATATGTAAGATTAAAATTAACAAAACTGATATAAGATGAGCTTTGTAGCAAGATGACAGATCCTAGTCTGTGTTCCCTACAGACAATTTTAGTGGTGACAGTATACACAGTGAGTTATAGCAGACTGACAGAAGGATGAGCAAAAATACAATAATAGGTCGCGCTATACAGAAAGTATAACAATAAATAGATAAAAATATATATGTACTCACATTTAATAAATAGGCAAACAGAGAATAAAAATGGATATGTGTATAAAAGTCCCAATATGTGGTAAAATTCTTGTAGGTTCCAGTAGGATAGTAGAGACTTGATGGTGATATCAATGAGAAGCTGAAATGACAGAAGGATGAGCATTAGTAGTGCCACTGGGTATGACATTATGGGAATAGAGATATAAGGGCTGAATGCATAAAACATAAGAAACAAGCATAATTAGAGGCTCATGCCGTGTCAGTGGGTACCAGAGCATTGCGAGGAGTGCATGGGTAAGTGTCCTCTGTGTTCACCCTATTCCGCATGTGGGCTGCATCAGACAGTCCAGCTCCCGATCAGGTAAGTTGAACAGGTCACCCCTCCGGATCTCCGCTGCAATACACTTAGGGGAGCCGATCCCTGAAGGCCAACCATGCCCGACTGCTGGAGATAGTTTCGGTGATCTGATAGACAGCCAGCGGAGCGTATGAGGGACACATCGGCGATGTAGGTGGTGCCTGGGGAAAGCGCCCTGAGTGATCTGCATTCTGGGTGGGTGGAAGCTGTCTTGGAGGCCATATCGTCTAGGCTTAGTTCCCAATCTCGGGATCTGTCTGCTCCTCCACCTCCGTGATGATCTGCGTGCACCGCTCGGGAGGGACTGCACACTGTGCCGTCGGCCTGCCATTCAGATTTGTGTGGTCGTGGCTGGGCCCATGTGAGTATCTTGCAGCATGTACTTGTGTAGTTTAGCCCAGAACTGAGCACAGAGCTCGTCAAAAGCTTTTAGCAGTGGGTCCACATGAGGATCAGGCTGTGGGAAGGCTTGTGGAGCAGCCGGCATGGCGGCCATCTTGCAAGGTGGATCTATATTGTGGTGCCACTTTGAGAAGGCCACTAGATTTCTCCAATGGAGACCGGGATGTCCCCTACCGGTCCAAAGGGGGGGGGGACAGGACCTTGGAACAGGCTTTCTTCAGGCCCGAGCAGAGGATCGGCCACCTCCCCCACCTCAGATATGTTAGTAGGCCACAGAGGTGGTGAGCACGGGCTATGATTGCCAGAACCAGGCAAGAGCAAGTCCAACTCTTGGCAGGATAGTCCCAAGAAGTTTAAGCAAGCTTTGTGCCAAAAGCAGAGAGGACAAGTCAATTATCCGGCCTAGTAGGTGATTTTCTCTAGGGAGCTCTAGCCAAATGCGACCATCTCGCTTGGCTATCAGGCCCTGCCCCCCGAAACAGAGACTTTTAACAAGAGGTACGGAGGTGGAAACCAGTGAGGAGCTACAGTAGACAGACAATCCACTCTCCCTATTTAAACACCACACACTCACTCAGTTGTACTGTGTTCCTGATTGTGCAAATACCTTCAGTGACTACCTGCTGTATCCTGCTTTTGACTCTTGCTCGAATCTTCGTCTCTGAACCTGTGATGCCTGCATCCTTGACTACTCTCTCGGTTTGACCCTTTTTGTACTGTGAACCTGGTCCATCTACTTTCAGCGCTCCTCGACATTGTGGGATTCATCTAGTAAACAGTGATCCCAACAGAACAACTGAGTCCTAAACAATGGAGATTGCAAACAGTGATCCCGGCACTAACAGAATCTGCAGGTGCCCTAAACATGAGTGCACCTGCCTCCCACCCTTCTCAATGCTTAAGAAGTTTAGGAAAGCCACATGTGTGTGCATGCGTACACTTATGGTTTCAGCAAATACGCTTCTGAATGTGAAGCCTCTGACTGGTGTACTCCCTCGCACATACTGCAATTTTGTCATTGGGAAAGAGGAAAAGGCTTGCAGAGGCTGCAGACAACATTTTCATATACCCTAAAAGAAAACACACAGCAACAATACATTTCTTTGTAGCCTACGTTCGCCAATATAATACAAATTCTAGATGCTAGCCAAGCTGCTCTATTTACTTTTGTGGATATTATACCTAGAATGTTTGTATTAAAATGGTGTTTAGGAATATGTATTGCCAAATATATGTATTGCCAAATATATTAAGCTGTATTATTATATTAAGCTGATCAGTGTCTAATAGATATCAGTCTATTTGATAATTTCAACAGAAACAGAGAATATGAGAACTTGCATGAGATCAGGCAAATGCTCAAAGAAATCTCAGTAGCTTGCAGAGAGAACCTATCCCATTTACATATATGACAGATCTGAAATGCTGGCAAGTTCCTCTGCTCAAGAGATACAGCGACACTGGACAATCATTTTGGCCTTCTCTAGACCTCGTTAGTGAGGTGTAGCAGATATCCCTCTACAAATCTGTATTTTATTTACCTGTTACCAGCTCCCTTAGTGCTGCTCAATTCTCCTCTTTCTGGAATGTCACAGAGAAGGCTTGGCCAATCCAATGCTCCTCATAGAGTGGTGAGTGTTGCATGCACATTCAAACTTCCCCATAGGATAGCTTTGAATCAATGCTTTCCTGTGGAGCATCTGCATCACATGACCGGATTTTACTTGTCAGTGCAGCAAAAGCGCCTCTAGTGGCTGTCATATTGCAAACATTGCACTCACACCCCTTCATTAAGATGAAATGGTCTGGGTGACAATAGTGTTCCTTTAATTATTTTTTAGATATTACCTAACAATGAGGGAAATACATTTTCATCTTATCTTAATGTCCTGGATATGCTATTTATGTTTCAATGTAATGCTGCATGTACTTATAAAATGAAAGTCGCTCACTGGTGAATATATTAAAATATCTCCAAATTATGCAATGTAACCTTCAGATAATGCATTGCCAGCTCATTCACAGAATGAACTACATTCCAGTGTTGAACATATTAAATTTAATGTTTTGGCAGTGATTGTGAAAATATGACCTTCTGAGAGGAAAAAGAAAGTTAGTTTGAAAAATTTGGTAGCACATCTGACATTAAAGTTCCCCCTGGACAAATACAGTCGGGGGAGCATGACTGCTACCCATGATGGGGGATGGAGTTAAGTAGCAACAATGTTGCATACATTGGAGGAGTTACAGACGAGAGTAGGGGAGGGGACTTACTAGTCATCAGGAGCAGTGAAAAGACCCTGACTGAATTTCCCATCCTCCCTCCCTGGAAGTAGTGGTGTGTTTGTGTGGTCTCTAATTTTCTTATTGTCACAGCTAGCTGTTTTCCCTGGACAGGGCAATCAAAGGATGGAATATGATGCACGGTCACCTTGGGGAGACTACAGTCGTCATGGGCTCATGACTAGTGACGTCTGTGTTGGGCTCTTGGAGAATAAGTATGGAGAACAGGATTTAAGAATATTGTTATGGTTAATAAAACTGTGGCCATTGGCCTAATCCACTTTAAAATGTGTCCATTGTGTTATAGGAGCAACAGTGGGTTGGATATGAGTCAGCAGTCATGTAACTATGAATATATAAAAGTAACATGCACACTGAAAATAGGTTTATCTCTTTAATTCAGCAAAATTACACCTTGCCCTATTATATCTCACAGTCACAAGTTCATGACTCTAAGATAGACCACTTCTTCCTCTTTTCTAAACCTTATAGGAGACCCTTCTTTGGACCACAACCACAACTTCTTAATTTTTACTTCCTCTCTTTAAGTGTTGCATTAAAAATAAAACATGACTCAATCAGAATACTGTTTTTCATATGCCTAGGTTCTGTTTCAAAGGTGAAATATTGAATGTTTATGCTGTCTTCATGCAGCAAGCTGAAATCTGCGAACACTCTTAATACTTGTTATACATATACAAGACTAAGAACATCATTGTTGAGGTTTATACTGAAGTGGATAGATATGCTAGCATTCAAAGAAAGATAGATAATGCTCTAATTAATAAATTCAGTCATGTTTAGTAAAAAAAAATACTTTTTAATTAAGAAGTATTAATTGAAAAAGTTTATATACTGTCTGTTAAGAGCTTAGCAGAGCAGAAATAAAACATCACTTTTTATGTTCATTATTATAACATAAATAAATACTTCAAGTAACATAGCAACTACAGCACACTGTAGTTTTTATGGTGCCAGTTCAGATAGACAGCCAGAAGTGTATTCTTAGCTCTCCTGAGCTAAGCACTTCAGTGCAGAACTAGCCCATTGTCTGACAATGTCATGTTTATTGCTATCAACCTATAATCTACGCCTTTTTTATCCTTGCTTAGCAAGTAGGCAAGTTTTAACTCATGTGTGGAATTGCAGTGGGCACAAAGACCATGGCTCAAATTTTGAATTACATACTTACTAATCAGCCCTAAAAGTTACTCATTTGTGCTAAGGAGTAGCTAAATCACTTGTCCAGAAAACAAAAGGAAATGAGCGCTAATTAACAAACAATATATAGATAGGCAACAACCCAAATGAAGGAGACCCCTCAAATCCTTCAATATATGAGACAATACAAAGAGATGGGGTAGGGTTGCGCCAGCGGAAAAGTAAAATAAAGTAAAATAGTCCAAAAGAGTCTCACTAGAGCAACAATGCTTGATGGGATATAGATGAGTAGTTATTTCAGTAGGGGTGGGTGCGTCCTAGTGTCTCAGGCTATTCGCATATATGAAAGACAAAGAAACAGGAACAACCAGTAGTGCGGTACATCTAAAATCCAAAGAGTAAAATAGTAGTAGAAGGCAGAAAACTCACATTTAAAAGAGCTATGGCCAGCTCTAGTGTGGGAAGCGTACAACGTTATAATCCCTGCTGCTGGGATGTGTAAAGGAAATGCGTCTATCAGCGCCGTCTGGTCATCCCAAGCTCCAGGAGAAATAAAAAGAGTTGACAATAGTGCTCTCAATTGGATAAAAGTAAGTAAAAGTAACTAGAATACTTACAGGTATAGAGCAGAAAATACTGCTCTTTTAATAAGGCGTTGGTGGTATGATCCCCACCTGGGATTTCTTTAAGTGCAGGAACAATAATAAAAAGCCAGGAAAGTAAAAAAATAGCAGAAGTGCATAAAATACAAGAAAAAGAGAATTGGCACAGTAAAGTAACCAAAAACCTTTAATTGATCTAAAATACACAATTTAAAATAACCCTTTTACTTGTCACCTGGTTCAGAAATCTAAGTTGATACTCCCACCCACCCCTGAAATTTAAACTTTTGTGTGCTGCCTGTGCCTCATCCCTCATCTCTGTCCTGACCATGTGTATCTCTTAAACCCTTTCATTTTCTTGTGTTTCTCTGAACCCACATTGCTTCTTCAGTATTTCTCATCACCCCTTACCTCTTTTCTGTTTCTTAACCCTTTTACCATTTTTGTCACCCACATACATTAACAGTGACATCTGTGCATTCACACACATTCACATACAGAGACACACAATCACACACAGTTGCAAAATAAATAATTACACGCTTATACATACAGTCACCAACACATTCATATAACTAGATACAAAACCACATACATACATATGCACATAGTCAAAAAAGCATACAAAGTCACAGTCACACAGTCACAGGCTCTTCATATTGTCACACACACACACATGCACACACTTAAAAACACAGTCACACATCCAGACTCACAATAGTCAGATGCACACAGTCACACACAAACAATATGTAACATACAGCTACACACACAGACACATACAGACACATTCACACAGTCACACACACAACACACAGTCAATGGCATACAGTAATACACATAGTTACCCTAGGCATATATAAATAGGCTAAAACTAATATTTAAAAGAACACTGAACAAGGACAAAAGCTCAGTATGTCACTTTTTGATTAATCCATAAGAACACTCTAAATAGGTTTTAGCTAACTTGTGCCATTTCAGATAGAACCTATACCATTAGGATGTCAAACTGGTCCACCTACTCAAGTAGTCCAGAAATGAAATAGCAGCAGCTCTGAACATTCATATCAGTTGTCTTAATTTATTTAATGCAGGAAAATGAATTGTGTTTATAATTAATTTTTTACATAATTAAACACAAAATTGTTTGGTGCATAACCTAAATAGATGAGTTGTTCATATTTGTGAACACCTCGCAGCTATTTACTGACACTGCATACTGCTGTCAAGTCTGTTTTACACAATTATTCACTAGTCTTTCACATTTTAAACATCCCTTACTTAAAACACCAGTTACATAAAACTTTCATATATGTATATATATGTGTGTGTGTGTGTGTGTGTGTTTGTGTGTATATATTTTTAAACTGAATAATTGTATATGTGGATAGATAAAGTTCATTATGTATAGTGTTTTTTTTTTTTTTTTGCCACTTTATATATACAGATAGCTTTGAGAGTAGCTTTGAGAGTAGCACTTTATAAGTACAGTATATAAATGTGCGCTTTACATATACATTACTAAAAAAATGCACTCTTATTTTTGTACTTATATTTGTTTAACATCTCACACTTATCTGGTTTAAGGTAATTAATTGAATAGAATAACATTTTAGGAAATGGCAGATGAAATTATTCATAGAGGGATGCAGCATCTAAGATAAGGTTATAAATAAATAAATATATATACAGTTGCAAGAAAATGTATGTGAACCCTTTGGAATGATATGGATTTCTGCACAAATTGGTCATAAAATGTGATCTGATCATCATCTAAGTCACAACAATAGACAATCACAGTCTGCTTAACCCCTTAAAGACACATGACATGTGTGACATGTCATGATTCCCTTTTATTCCATAAGTTTGGTCCTTAAGGGGTTAAACTAATAACACACAAAGAATGAAATGTTGCCATGTTTTTATTGAACACACCATGTAAACATTCACAGTGCAGGTGGAAAAAGTATGTGAACCCTTGGATTTAATAACTGGTTGAACCTCCTTTGGCAGCAATAACTTCAACCAAACGTTTCCTGTAGTTGCAGATCAGACGTGCACAACGGTCAGGAGTAATTATTGACCATTCCTCTTTACAGAATTGTTTCAGTTCAGCAATATTCTTGGGATGTCTGGTGTGAATAACTTTCTTTAGGTCATGCCACAGCATTTCAATCGGGTTGAGGTCAGGACTCTGACTGGGCCACTTCAGAAGGCGTATTTTCTTCTGTTTAAGCCATTCTGTTGTTGATTTACCTCTATGCTTTGGGTCATTGTCCTGGTGCAACACCCATCTTCTGTTGAGCTTCAGCTGGTAGACAGATGGCCTTAAGTTCTCCTGCAAAATGTCTTGATAAACTTTGGAATTCATTTTTCCTTCGATGATAGCAATCCGTCCAGGCCCTGACGCAGCAAAGCAGCCCCAAACCATGATGCCCCCAGTACCATACGTCACAGAACTGCTGTGGAACATCCAGGTGCTCTTGTGCAAACTGTAAACATGCAGCAATGTTTTGTTTGGACCGCAGTGGCTTCCTGTGTGGTATCCTCCCATGAAATCCTTTCTTGTTTAGTGTTTTACATATTTTAGATTCGCTAACAGTATTTGCCAGTGACTTTTGTAAGTCTTTAGCTGACACTCTAGGATTCTTCTTCACCTCATTGAGCAGTCTTCGCTGTGCTCTTGCAGTCATCTTTACAGGACGGCCACTCCTAGGGAGAGTAGCAGCAGTGCTGAACTTTCTCCATTTATAGACAATTTGTCTTACCGTGGACTGATGAACAGCAAGGCTTTTGGAGATACTTTTATAACCCTATAACCCAGCTTTATGCAAGTCAACAATTCTTAATCGTAGGTCTTCTGAGAGCTCTTTGGTGCGAGGCATCATTCACATCAGGCAATGCTTCTTGTGAAAAGTAAACCCAGAACTGGTGTGTGTTTTTTATAGGGCAGCTGTAACCAACACCTCCAATCTCATCTCATTGATTGGACTCCAGTTGGCTGACATCTCACTCCAATTAGCTCTTGGAGAGGTCATTAGTCTAGGGGTTCACATACTTTTTCCACCTGCACTGTGAATGTTTATATGGTGTGTTCAATAAAAACATGGCAACATTTCATTCTTTGTGTGTTATTAGTTTAAGCAGACTGTGATTGTCTATTGTTGTGACTTAGATGATGATCAGAACACATTTTATGACCAATTTGTGCAGAAATCCATATCATTCCAAAGGGTTCAAATACTTTTTCTTGCAACTGTATAGATGAAAATTTATCCATACTTACCGTAATTTTCCTTTCCTGGTCATAGGCCATGGCAGCACAACAATGGGTAGCTCCTCCCTATCCCTAATTAGACAGGAACAGATTTAAATCAGGGGTATAAATACCCCCTCCCACCAATGAACCCTTAGTCTTTGTTAACAGCAATATCCGAGGGCGGGATCTAAGTGCTGCCATGGCCTATGACCAGGAAAGGAAAATTACGGTAAGTATGGATACATTTTCATCTTTCCTGGCCATATCCATGGCAGCACAACAATGGGTAATACCTAAGCAATAACCCCGGGAGGGAAAAAGAAAGAAAAACACAGACTCAAACATTTTTTAAATGCTGGTGTATTAGAAAACATATGTGCAATAGAAATTAATCAAGCAGAGTTGACTGCGGATAAGACTTTTTTTTTGCCAAAGGAGTCTGAGTGGCTGGCTTTAACGTCAATCTGGTAATGCTTAATAAACGTGTTCGGAGAAGACCAAGTGGCTGCTTTGCAAATCAGTTCAGGTGACAAATTAGCTGCTGCTGCCCAAGATGAGGAAAGGGACCTCATGGAGTGGGCCTTGAGCCCATCAGGAATTTTCATCTTTGAAGCATGGTAAGCCTGAATGATGGCGGCAACAATCCATCTGCTGACGGCCATCTTAGAAGCCTGAAGCCCACTTCTGGGACCGTTGGGGATGACGAATAGCCTTTGAGAGATCCGCCAGGCTGAAGATCTTCGTAGATAGACAGACAGACATTGAACAAGATCTAACGGAGAAGGTAGAGGTTCAGCATCCTCAGTAGAAGACTCCGAATGAAGAGCCGGGAGTACTATTTCTTCGTTAATGTGAAAAGCTGACACCACTTTAGGACGAAATTCGGGAACAGTCCGTAAGATAACTCTGTCCTTATGAAAAACTGTAAAGGGCTCCTTAGTTGATAAGGCATGGAGTTCAGACACTCGTCTACCAGAGGCTAAGGCCACCAATAGAACCGTCTTAATGGTGAGTAACTGAGGAGAGATGGATTCGAGAGGCTCAAAAGGAGAATTGCTCAGAGCTTTCAACACCAAGGGAAGATCCCATGGTGGGGCGAAGGGCTTGATAGGAGGCTTGATTTTTAAAACTGCAGCCATAAATCTGATCACGTCAGTGTTCAAAGCCCATCTTTGATCCGTAAGGGCCGAAAGAGCTGAAATATGTACCTTCAGGGTATTGTAGCTTAAACCCTTATCGAGACCAGATTGTAGAAATTCAAGAATCTCCTTGGTGGAGATAGACTGAATATTCCTGTGGTTGGATGCAGCCCAGGAGGAAAAAACGTCCCAGATTCTGTAGTAAGTGGGAGATGTAGAGCGCTTCCTTGCTTGTAGTAGAGTATCAATGACAGCATGAGAAAATCCCTTGCAGATCAATCTTTCCCTTTCAATTTCCATGCCATCAGCTTGAGGGAGGCAGGGTCTGGGTGGAGGACAGGACCCTGATGTAGAAGGGAAGGAATAATCGGAAGCTGCCAGGGGTCTGCACTGCAAATGCTGAACAAAAGAGGAAACCATGGCCTGCGAGGCCAAAAGGGGGCTATGAGGATGATGGATACCTTCTCCTGCCTCAATCGTCTCAGAAGGGGAAAGATGAGGGGTGTAGGAGGGAATGCGTAACCTAGGTGAAATTCCCAATCGATTGAAGCATCCCTTCCTGAAGCTTGGGGATCGAAGTTCTTTGAAGAAGTGCTTCACCTTCCTGTTCTTGTGTGTTGCCATTAGGTCGACTTGTGGCATGCCCCATACTTGAGAGATGTCTTTGAACACCTTGTTTGACAGACTCCATTCCCCTGGATCTAATTCCACTCTGCTCAGGTAATCCGCTATGGAATTCTGGAATTCTGGACTCCCGGAAGATGAATCGCTGATAGGCCTGCTAGATGCTTCTGGGAGAAGGACATTAGTGGCCTCATAATGGACATCAGTTTTCGACTCCTTGTTCCCCCTTGATGGTTTAAGTAGGCAACTACAGTGGAATTGTCTGATCTGATCTTGATACACTTGAAGCGAATGAGGGGCAGGAGAACCTCTAGAGCTTTTAGAACTGCCAAAAGTTCTAATTGGTTGGAGGGAGTCTCTGTTACTGGAAAGGACCATTTCCCTTGGACAAACTGATGATGGAGGTGAGCCCCCCATCCCCACTGGCTTGCGTCTGTGATAATAACTGTCCATGTGACGTTCCCCAATGGAAACCCTTGGAACAGGGATTTCTTCTGTAACCACCAAATCAGAGATTGATGGACGTGAGGGGGAATCTTGATAGGCTGAAGTGGATTTCTCGATTTGAATTGTAGGATGAAATTCTTCTGGAAAACCCGCATTCTCCATTGGGCCCATCTTGTCAGTCCGATGGTGGAGGACATCGTTCCTAACAGGCTCATGCATCTTTCTGCTGAGGTCACATTGGATGCCAACATGTCTTTGACCTTGTTCATCAACTTCGTACCCCTTTCTGGAGACAGTCGCACTGTGCCCGACAGTGTGTTGAATATGGCCCCCAAATATTTTATCTCCTGAGCCGGCTGTAATTGGCTCTTCTTCTCGTTTATCTTCCAACCATGATGGCGTAGGAAACGTAGACAAACCTGCCCATGGGTCTGAAGGGTATACGAGTCTTCTGCCAGGATGAGGATGTCGTCTAAGTAATGGTAAATGCCTATGTCCATTTTCCTGAGCTCCGCAATTAAAACAACCAAGACCTTGGAGAATGTTCTTGGAGCCGTGCTGAGACCGAACGGCAGGGCTCGGAATTGAAAATGCCCTTGTTCCACCGCAAACCGAAGGAATTTTTGATGTTCTGGAGCAATGGGGATGTGGAAATAAGCGTCTGCCAAGTCTATAGAAATCATCCATTGGTGTGGAAAAACGACCTTTATGATGGATTGAATAGACTCCATCTTGAACTTCCGGATGAGGAGATGCTGATTTAGTCTGGATAGGTCTAAGATAGGTCTCCAACCGCCTGAAGCTTTTCTGGTGAGAAACAGGTGAGAGTAAAACCCTTGACCTTGCTGTTGCTGAGGAACTGGAATGATCACATGTCCTTCCTGGAGTGTCGAGATGAAATCTTTTAAGGCCTGTCTTTTTTCTGCGTCTCCTGGCCACTTGGTCGTTTGAAAGGAGCAAACTGGAGGGGGTCTGAAGAATTCTAAACGATATCCTCTTCTTATGATATCCAACACCCATTTGTCTGTGGTGGATAGTTCCCATGCGTCTTGGAAGAGTAACAGACGTGCCCCACACCTATAGACTGGGGGGGGACCAGTCATAAAGATCTGGGGTTCTTGTTGAACGAGGCACCTCTAGACTTACTGCCTCTGGTAGAAGACTGTCCACCTCTCCAAGGCTGGGGTCTTCCATGCTCCCTTCCTGGCTTGTAAGATCTGGCATCTCGAAATGAGAAATAGTCTGGGTATCGTTTGGATCGAAAGGAGCCTCTGGGTTTACGGTCCTGTGGAAGAAAAGCTCTTTTGCCTTCGGCAGCTCTCTTAATACAGTCATCCAAGTTTTTCTCAAACAACATGTCGCTGTGGAAAGGTAAGGCACATAAACTAGATTTTGAAGAGGTATCTGCTATCCAGGACCTTAACCATAAAGCCCTTCTGGCTGAAACGGAGAGGGCCATATTTCTGGCAAAGGCCTTAACCAGATCCACCGAAGCGTCAGAAGTAAAGTCTACTGCAAGCTTTATATCGTTTAGACTGTCCAGAAGACTGGATCTGCTCCTGCCTCTTTGGATGTCTGCTTCTAGATTCTCTATCCAGATCGTAAAAGCTCTGGAAACTGAAGTGAGAGCGACTGCTGGATGGAGGCCTGTGCCAGCAGCCACGTAAGCCTTGGTGAGGTTCAGATCCATTTTTCTGTCCATAGGGTCTCTAAATGAGCCAGCGTCATCAACCGGTAGAGTAGTGTGTTTGGCCAGTCTTACTACGGCTACATCTACCTTAGGAGTCGAATCCCAACAGCTGGAGTCTTTCCTCTCAAATGGATAAAGACGAGCAACTCTGCCTTGAGATGTCAGTTTTCTACGAGTATTAGACCATTCGTCTTGAATCAGCTCCTTGATAGTCTCATGAGCTGGAAATGTGGCTCTCTTTTTCTTCAGATCAGCGAAAAATCTGCTGGAAGTAGAAGGTTGCTCTGAGGATATTTCCTTGAGACACAAGGATTTGCGAACTCTGGATATTAAATGGTCAATTTGAGCAGGCTCCATGAATTCTGGGGCATAAGATTCTTCCTCTGAAGAAGACGGCCCGTCCCTGTAGGGGTCCATGGACTCATCTGAGGATTCCTCTTGAGAAAACCCAAAGGATTCAGCGAATCTGGGCCTCTTGTGGGACTTCCCAGCTTCTCTGATGCCCTGGGAGACCGCCTGCTTGATAAACTCCATCACATCTGGAGTAGGGGTAGTAGTAGAAGCGCCAGCGGCTGTAGACAGGCATTCTGCGCAGAGACGTTTGCCTTCTAGTGGTTTACTGCTGCAGGCTTCGCATCTCTTCTTCATAGGCGACTTGCCTTTGGAAGTTCTGGATGCTTTAATTCCCGTAGAGCTGTCATAATAGGGAAATACAATTAAACCAGGCACTCTTTTGTTTGGTATAGATAAAGAGGAAAAAAAAATGATGATGATGGCTTACCTATAACCTTTAGATTGTGACCTTTGTTTATGGACGGATGCCTCAGAGTCCGATGAGAAAGACTTGTCCATCTTCCCTGATATAACATAGGAAAGAATTGATATATTTATACCCAAAAAAGTATAAAAATTCAATATGTGAAAAAAAGGGGATGTGCCTTTAACCCCTTAAGGACCAAACTTCTGGAATAAAAGGGAATTATGACGTGTCAGACATGTCATGTGTCCTTAAGGGGTTAAAAAATAAAACCATACCTGAGATACAGAAAACTGGAACACCGATGACGTCACCGCGAACCCGGAAGAATGCCCCGCGCATGCGCGCAATTACACTGCGCATGCGCGTAAGACCGTATGACGCGCCCCTGATCTGCGCACGCGCGGAAACGTCTACAGACGCAGCCACCGGTCCGCGCATGCGCGGAAGAAGCATAACGCGGCCGTCGGACCGCGTATGCGCCCACGCAGGCGCAGAGCACCAAGAGGACGCCGCCAGGATGGCGGCAAGCCGGTAAAATTTTTAAATCTTTTTAAAGGGGAAGAGAAACAAAAATACAAAATCCTTATTTGAAGGAGAATGAATGGCACACACACAAATAGGTGGAAGGGGGAAACCTGACAGCCCTTAGCAATTTAATACATAAAAAAAAAATGCATTTAAACTTACTGTGCCTGTCAGGTAGAGGTGAGAAGAATCTTCTGAAGATGAGGTTCTTCTTGCCACTTCCTGCTACCGCTTGGTTACTGCAGAGAATGTTCCTTATTGGCAATTTTTATCTTGCTACCCCTAGGGTCACTGCAAGTGGCTCCCGGTCACTAAAGGAGCATCTCCAGGGGGTTATCCTTTGCGCAGGGCCACGTACTGGAGACTTCCCAAGGAAGAGAGGCTGAAACTCCCTTGAGGCCGAAGGTAAAGACCCTCAGGTAAGCCAAAAAGAAAAAAGTAAGTTCACAGTCTACACTGACTGGAGTCCTATAGGGATAGGACAGGAAAAAAAGACTAAGGGTAAGGGTTCATTGGTGGGAGGGGGTATTTATACCCCTGATTTAAATCTGTTCCTGTCTAATTAGGGATAGGGAGGAGCTACCCATTGTTGTGCTGCCATGGATATGGCCAGGAAATATATATATATATATACATATATATATATATATATATATATATATATATATATATATATATATATATATGTATATATATATATATATATACAAAGACGAGAAGGTATTCTTGCACTCCAACAAAACAATATGATGGTACCTGGTGCTCTGGTAGCAAAAATCATAAATATCCACAAAAATACCGGCACTCCAGGAATTCTCAGTGATACAAGTTTTCTTTTATTCAGTTCAGTACGTCAACGTTTCAGCTCCTCATGGAGCTTTCATCAGGACCTGATGAAAGCTCCATGAGGAGCTGAAACGTTGACGTACTGAACTGAATAAAAGAAAACTTGTATCACTGAGAATTCCTGGAGTGCCGGTATTTTTGTGGATATTTATATATATATATATATATATATATATATATATATATATATATATATATATATATATCAGATAATCATTTATGTATACATAATCTCCTTGTTAAAAGGAGATTAGACTGAAGAGGACTATAACCATCACCACAAGATGCCATTGCCAGGCAGTCTCCCTTCAGGCAGTGGTTCAAATTGCCAATCCTGTCATGTATGACATCACAATTACATGGCTTGGACATCACAATTACATGGCTTGGAATGGCTGGATCAGGTTCAGAAGGACTCCCTGGGCTGTCAGGCAGTATCCCTGATTGGGATTGACTGACAAGGTAAGTATTAATCGCTGGAGGTGCTGCTGAGCGTACTATGCCACCATAAAGGCATTAAAGGCCACTATTTTTCAGGACTGATAGTATGCTACAATGTCATTAAGGAGTTAAAGACATACAAATTTTCCTGCACACACACAAACACATAATCACAGACAAATACAAACACACATAATCACAGACAGCACCAACTAAAAATTATGCTTGTCTGGATCTGGTTATAACAAACAATGTTGATATTTTGACAAACATTCAAATAGGGGAGCACTTGGCAAATGATGAACATCATTTGCCAATGATAAAACTCAAAAAAGCAAATACACAAAAACAACATATTAACTGGCATACATTATTTAGTGATATAACACACGGGGGATAAATATATATATATATATCAAGCTATAAGACTTGCTTTTCCCTTAGAAATCTCACTTTAACTGTGCTTCACTACTGCAAGTGATTCTGGGTAGGCACATGCAAATGAGTTCAACAAAGAACTAAATTTTTGCCTCATAATTCCACTTTATACATGGGTTCCTTGGAGTATGTGTCTGCTGTATACAACAGCTTTGAAACACAACTCAAGAAGAGGAGCAAAGCCAGAGAACCACTCATGGACAGCTGCTTCGTTGTTAATGCAACTCATCAGCATGAGGTTGGTTACTGGCTTGTTATGGCGGCTTGGCGTTACTTGTAAAGTACATACCGAAAAAAAGTTGTGGTGGGGAAAAAATTGTGGATGAAAACCCCTTCCACCTGAAGACCTGGCACAGGGGCATGTCGCCGAAACAGCGAGCAGCCAGCTCGCTCTTTAGGCGACATGCCCCTACTACACGGGGGGACCTGGCACAGGTAGGGGCATGCAGGAGGATTTTACCTGTGCCAAATCTCCCCTTATTGCACTAGTAAACAGATAGTAGTACTTAGGAGCATGAGTGCTTTTGTGTGTACAGTTGATGTTTGTATTTATTGTTAGTGTTTTGATACAGGTGTGTGGTTGTATGTAATGTTTGCATTTGCGTGCAGGGATGTGTTTGGATGTAGTGTGGGCTTTTAAAAGCGGATGTACATTTGTGTGTAGTATTCGTGTTTGAGTGAAGGGTGAGTTTGAGTGTTTGTATATAAATTTGAAATCAGGGGTGCTTTTGTATGTAATGTTTGTGTTTGCAGGGGTGTGTTTGCATATTGTGTTAGTGTTTGATTGCTGGGATGTATACACATACTGTTGTATCCACTGGAGGGTCAATTTAGCCTTGTGCTTAGGGTCATTGTAATGCTGGAAACATCAGTGAGCCACCACCATGCTTCACAGTGGGGATGGTATTCTTTTCACTATAGGCTTTGTTGACCTCTCTCCAAACATAGCACTTATGGTTGTGACCATAAAGCTCTATTTTGGTCTTGTCACTCCAAATTACAGTGTGCCAGAAGCTGTGAGACATCTCAAGATGTTGTCGGGCATATTGTAACCTGTTTTTTTTTGTGGCACTGGCGAAGTAAAGGCTTCTTTCTGGCAATTCGACTATGCAGCTCATTTGTGTTCATGTATCGTTGTGAAACAACCACAAAGTATTTTTTCCAGAGCAGCCTGTATTTCTCCTGAGGTTACCTGTGGGTTTTTCTTTGTATCCAAAACAATTCTTCTGGCAGTTGTGGCTGAAATCTTTCTTGGTCTACCTGACCTTGGCTTGGTATCAAGAGGCTCCCAAATTTTCCACTTCTTAATAACTGATTGAACATTACTGACTGGTATTTTCAAGGCTTTGGCTATCTTTTTATATCCTTTTCTATCTTTATAAAGTTCCATTACCGTGCTATACATGTCTTTTGATAGTTCTTTTCTGCTCCTTATGGCTCAGTATCTAGCCTGCTCAGTGCATCCATATGAGAGCTAACAAACTAATTGACTATTTATACACAGACACTAATTACAATTTAATAAACCATAGGTGTGGGAAATTAATCTTCAATTGCCATTTTAACCTGCATGTGCCACCTTGTGTGTCTGTAACAAGACCAAACATTTACATTTTATGTAAACTTTTGATTAGAGCCATTTGGGTGAATTCTGTTATCATTATGATTTAAAAGGAGCCAAACAACTATGTGATAATAAATGGCTTCATATGCTCACTATCCTTTAATGAAATAAAAAAAAAAAATTTGTGATCAGTCATATTTTCAAAATCAATGCCAAAATTTCACAATTTCTGCCAGGGTATACAAACATTTGAGCACAACTTTATGACAGAGGCACTTCCTCTGCACAATTGAGATTGTGATATGAATTGCTTTTTTTTGTATGAATATGTGTATGGTCTTATTTAGTTTTTTTTTTGTGAATATCTGTTTATTTTGGCAAGAGAATCCTTTTACAAAGTAGTACAAGACAGATTTTTTTTTTTTATATGTGTTGTAAAATGTATATGTCCCCCGTTTGTTAGTATATATATATAGATTCTTGTTTGATATTTGTTTTGATTTTCATTGTGTAATGTGAATGAGCCACAAAGTGTATAAATGTGGCTGGCAATTTAGCAATTTACATTTCACTTCACAAAGTGTCAAAGCGGGACTACTTTGTCTCAGTATTTTTTCTAGGCCTGACACTTTTAGACATGCGTGAAAGGTGAGAGTACATCAGTGACATTGGCTCCAGGTGCTGAAATGCCAGGAGCAGCAGAGGACCAGCCAGAAGTACATTCCGGTACCTGCGAGGGACAGGTTCAGGTAAGTTTACTCACCTTGGCCTGCTTATCAGCCACCGAACCCTCATTCGGGATGTCACCATCAGGGGTCTTTGAAAATTATGTAAATTATCTAGATAGTGACAGTTCTGCTTTAAGAAATTCAATATGATCATGTTTTTTCAAAGTACATTTTAAAATTATCCATACAAGCAACTTAGATTATATATATGTACACATTAGTATTCTAGCCACATAAGTTTAGTTGCGTTTCCTTTTGAAGAAAATAAAAACAGGAGAACTGAAACTATGTTTTATTGAGAACTTCAATAAGATAGCACTTTCAAGTTCCACATTCATGTAACAAACATATTGCGTTGTGTTTGGAAAGCATGTTTTTAACCTTTAAAAATACGAAAAAGAATATGATATTCTAGTTTTGGAATTGATCCTAATCACATGTATACTCCTGACAGATTTATATTCACTTAGTGCGCATAATACACTTTTGATAAAATTATTCACCAATTATTTTCTAAATTATTTATTACTACTGCCTTTCTCTCTACAAAATAATTATATATTCTTATACTTTCTAAAGATGTTGGAATGTCTTGTTCTTACTAATTACCCTCATATGGTACATATTCACCTTTATGCTAATTCATTGTGAAGATAAATTATTCATATACACTTTTTTTTTGCAAATCTTTATTTTTGCACAGTTCACAGGCAAAGGTCAGAACACCATGTATCAAACAGAAATGACAAGTGATATCAGCAAAACAACAAAAAGTTACAATAGTGCTTACAATTTTATAACATGACAGGAGGCTTCGTATTTGCTTAAGTCTCTCTTTACTAGAACTCCACAGCAGCACAGAAAACAACCAATCAGAAAAAAGTTAGGTACTATAAAACTCCCCTCCCCATGCATCATTTCCTCTTTCTTTGCTGCTCCGCATCAGTACAGGTCAGAGTACCTCTGCCTCCTGCTTATAGGGGTTTTGTTCTTATTTTCAGTATCTTATTTTCTATATTTTAGATTGCCCTTGTGGGATTTAATCTATGTCCAGTTATTTATTTTGCCCTTGTTAGATGTATTCTTTTCTATTCTGTTATATATCTTTGTGGGATTTTTTATCCCAATGTACTGTTATATATCTGTGTGGGTTTTTACTCCAATATACTGTTATATATCTGTGTGGGTTTTTACTCCAATATACTGTTATATATCTTTGTGGGTTTTTACTCCAATATACCGTTATATATCTTTGTGGGTTTTTACTCCAATATACTGTTATATATCTTTGTGGGTTTTTACTCCAATATACTGTTATATATCTTTGTGGGGTTTTTCTTAGTGCCTGTACTTCAGGCTTTCACTGTATTTTCCCTTATTTGTGTATGTTTGTGGGGACTTTGGGGTCCTTGCTGTCTTTTCCTTAGACTTGTGCCCAACCCCCTGTCCGTTTCACTTTTCTTTGTATGCCTGCTTTTCTCGGTTATGTGCCCTTGCCTGGCGCTGTGCGTGCCGCTCGGGGGCTTCAGGAGGCTGACTACTCCTGCCTCCTTCGACCCCGAGCTCCGGGACCGCGCAGTTTCATCTCCGGCGGTCCCATGTGGTTTTCCGGTCGCGGGGGCACTCGCGTACGCAACACGAGTACCCAGCGGGCGGATCTTCTTCCCCACGTGGCCGCGGCCGCCTCTGCCCGCGGACCGCGTGTGTCCGACCGGGTGGGGGAGAGTTCGACCGGGAGGGAGTGCGACCGCTCGCGGCCCCTCCCCCGTCGGTGCATTACTTGTTGGAGGTCTGCCTCCACCAGCTCAGCGTCTTAACCGCTGCACGTCAGTTTTTGCTTTGGGGGACCTAATACAGCTTTGAGCTGACACCTTCTACATGGGACATTATTTGACTTTAACCATGAGTTCTTCTATATCCAGATGTATGTATGTGTGGGTGTATGTATTTGTATATATATGTAGATATGTGTGTGTGTATGGATGTTGAGATATGTGTATATATGATATCTTTTTCTGGATTGTAGTACAGCCTATAGACAGTATCCATATAATGCTCTGTCTGTGACACAGACCTTATTTTACCACTGGCTCCTTACTTCATACACTTACTTCCAGTGGGAACCTGTACCCTGCATACACCATATCTACTGTATCAGGGGCCTTCGTCTGACCCCCTTTTCGCATGGTACACCAGACCCTATTATGGCAAACAGATTGCTGTGCGTTTTTGCTGCCAGTGTATATCACGGATTGCTGGGTGTTTTACTGACAGTTATATCACAGATTACTGTGTGTTTTCATGACTGTGTATATCACGGTTTGCTGTGTGTCTGCTGATGTATATCACAGTTTCCTGGGAGTTTTACTGACAGTGTTTATCACGCTGACAGTGTAGATCACGGATTGCTGTGAATTACAGACGGATACTATACAATATTTTCAGATATGATGATGGTATCTATATTAATGATGGAAACATCAAACAGATCTGTGTGTGCAGATGCATTCCTATTCACAGTTTAAGGAGAGTATCGCTCAATGTAGCTTACTTTCGTGGACGGGGTAATCACTGAAACTACTTCCGCTTATAACAATACAACTGGGATACCGCTATTTGCCTGCTGGGCATTCAGGGACCACCAGTCCTGGTTCAAGTTTATTCTCACGGCATTACGCTGTCTAAAAGGGTTGACGTCTGGGGACCCTATGTCAGGGTGCTCTGAGGATCTACAAAATTTTGGGGAACTCTACCCTAGCTCAGAGGTCCCCATTACTCTTCCAAGACCCATGGTAAAGCGCTGTGGATTTGGGTAGCGCTATATAAATAACAGATACTCATATGATATAATATACAACCCAGGATTGGCCTGCTATGTCTGTGCCCCATTGTTTGGCCTGCTTGGTCTGTGCCCATATGAACGGCCTGCTATGTCTGTGCCTATAAGAATGGCCTGCTATGTCTGTGCCCATATGAACGGCCTGCTATGTCTGTGCCCATAAGAACGGCCTGCTATGTCTGGGCCCATAAGAACGGCCTGCTATGTCTGTGCCCATAAGAACGGCCTGCTATGTCTGTGCCCATAAGAATGGCCTGCTATGTCTGTGCCCATAAGAACGGCCTGCTATGTCTGTGCCCATAAGAATGGCCTGCTATGTCTGTGCCCATAAGAATGGCCTGCTATGTCTGTGCCCATAAGAATGGCCTGCTATGTCTGTGCCCATAAGAATGGCCTGCTATGTCTGTGCCCATAAGAATGGCCTGCTATGTCTGTGCCCATAAGAACGGCCTGCTATGTCTGTGCCCATAAGAACGGCCTGCTATGTCTGTGCCCATAAGAACGGCCTGCTATGTCTGTGCCCATAAGAACGGCCTGCTATGTCGGTGCCCCTTTTATTGGCCTCCTATGTCGGTGCCTATTTGAATGGCCTACTATGTCGGTGCCTATTTGCTTGGCCAACTATTCTGTGTCCATTAGTTTGGCCTGCTGGGCCTGCTCTATTGGTGCCGAACCCCTTTTGGCCGCAGGCCTGGGGGAATATCACTGAGGAGAAGCCAGTGCCCACCAGTGACATGGAAATAGGCAGGTGTCCGGACAAGCACCATTGCCATACTATCCGAGAGGACACCAATATACGGCCATCTGGATATGGTAGGTAGGGTGAAGGCCCTAAACCTCAGACCTGAAGGGCAAGTTTTCCTATGAAGACCCCGGACACACATCCGCGGTTTGCGCCAGACCGGCGACGGCACATCTCCAAGGAGAACTTTGCACAGGCAAGGACCGGTACTCAGACACCTACAGGAGAACGCGGTGTTTTCCTTGTCTTTATCAACTAACTCCGTATCTGCCTCCCGGTATCCATATAGCTATCGGTAGTTATTCCTGCGTAAGGTTAGCTCCTGGCCCTGTTCAGTGGGGCTTACTTGTCTTGCCTTCCGGCCTGCTATTTGCCTTCTAGCTGAGATAGAATTTGCGTTTTTACTCGTATCTACGTTATTGTTGTCTTTTTCGTTTTCGTGACTTCCTTTTCCTTTCGCTCAGGTCGTCGAGAGGCCTGACTTGACCTCCTCCGACCTCCCGGGTGCTCGTGGATTGCGGAGAACGTCTCCAGATTTCCTCAGACTACCAACGGTCCGCCTGGACCCCGCGCGCGCACGGGATCCGGACGGTCAGTTGATAGTTTTCCATCGTTTTCCCGTAGATTACCCTCAGCCTTATGCTGATACTCGTATTTGGTGTACCCTATAGTTGGTCACCCTGAGTCTCTAGGGACTCTAGCTTGGATCACGGGAGGGTGCGGCCCTCCATCACTTCGATCCGAGAATATTTTATCTTCTGGAACAGAGAGCGAACCCCTCTCAGATACGGAACCGGACACTGATTTGTTATTAGAGGGCGCAGCCCTCCCTCAACCTCAGCCAGAGACTGAGCTGGATACAGGGGTCATGTTTGGAGGAAGCATTCTCATAGAGAGGAACGGTCACGGATGCAGACTCTACTGTCTGGTTATTTACGGGTGCGGCCCGCTCAGGCTATCAGCCGGACGTTAGCACGATATTTGATCACATTAGTAGAGAGCGCGGCTCTCTCATACACTCGACGCTCTACGGTGCCATCCATTTGTTCATCACACAGACTTGTACCTGTGCAAGACATCGATGACTACATGGAGGGGCGTCCATCCTGCATTCAAGTAGATCTGACGTCCGTGCTACTGATTTCGATATAGAGGACTGCCTGGTCATGCAAGATATCCATATTTAGACTGGATCCCTATAGTCTATCTCCGGTGATGGAGGGATATTCTCACAGAGGTATAACGAGGGGTGACTCCCACTTATTTATACACATTCCTGGAGATGGTACGGCTATCGGATGGAACTCAGGTATTATGTGAGTGCAGGTTTGGGTATATTCTGCACCATAAAAAGCAGAGGATTGCTTTCTGTTTTTGGATATCCAGATCATTGTGAACAACTGCTCAGACAGTTTCTCCCATATTTATGTGGCAGGAGATACGGGGACCTTCATGGAGCAAACGGGCTCTGCCTTGCTCGGGTAACAGGATTAAGGAGGGCCTATTACCCGCTCTGAAGGTAAAAACCGTACGTATGGTTCACATGGTAAGACCGGAAACCCCGGTTTGTCTTGACCTCCCCGGTCATCAGATCTTGGGATAAGATGGCAGGACTGCCCCGTCTCCTCGAAACGCATACCTGGTGATCAGGGTTCGGAGATGGAGGACCCTCCGTCTATACTCTAGTTATTCCTCACGGGAGCCGTTTTGTTGGATTCGCGCTACCCTACTTTTCAACTATCGTCGAGGAGACCTACGAGACCTTATGGTGATACCTGGTATACCCCGACTCCTACACAGACATCTTTCACTCTTGGACGAGGGCATTTCTGGATGGAAATCTGCGTTCCTGTTTGCACTTCCCATTCCTTTGAAGATTTCTGGGATTCCCTATTCCCAGAATAGTCGACCACCGTTCCTCCACTCAAGTTCAGTTCGGAACCCTGAATGGACGTCTTTTGGAGCCTTTTCTCTACGGCGTCCGCAGTTTACACAGTCCGTTTGGAATATTGGGATCACTTAGTATACGGCTGGTTTGGACACACTCTCATTGTGTGCGTTATGAATTTATGCTCGGATGAGACATCCCACCGGGTAGGACAGGAAGGTACGAAAGATCCTCCTCGGTTTCTATTGCGATTTTGGTGGTGGTCTTCGGTGCATTCCTTGAGATTGGAGATCTCCCTGCAAGGCCGCATCGCCGAATGGCCCTGGCACGATCGGAGGAGCCGCCTTACGGGTCATGAGTTGAGACTTGGTGTCAGTTTTCTTCTCGCGACCCTAAGTCCTAGATCGGATTTCGAAGTTATACAACTACAGGAATGTGGCTAATAGGTCAGCTTGCCAGCTCATGGACCGACTTCTAGGAAACAGGTTGCTACACCACGTACAATGGATTTACCGACGGAGGGTGCTTTTTTCCGTATTTGAGATACTTCGTCGGTTGACATCTTCTTTGACCCGTCGGCTGTCCTTTATCGTATTTGGAATGCCCAATTAGGATAACTCTTATATTTCCTGGAATAAATACCAGCGACACAAACAGCGTTGGATTGGTGAGCTGAGCGTTGAAACAGCAAATACGAAGCCTCCTGTCATGTTATAAAATTGTAGATTATGCTAGCTTTAGTGTACCTATAATCTTAATTTTATTAATGACAGGAGGCGAGTATTTCCCACCCATTCTTGTCCCTCCCTTGTTTAATGTTATAGTTTAGATTATCAGGTAAGTATGCAACTCTGTTTGTTGTCTCTGCTACCTGTCGCATGTTCCTTATGTCTGTGTTTTTTTCCATAAATAGGGTTGGGATATTTACATATTAGGTTAATTTGGTTGCTACATTGGGTACCTACATGTTTATTCAGAGTACATTTCATTGGATAATCAACCTGTTCGATTCTGTTTTTCTCTCGTTTCAGTTTACAGTCCATCTACACTATCTAGTTTGACGGTTACACTTGGATGGTGGACATCGTTATATTCATCGTATCTAGGACTTCGTTTCTTCCCCATGATGTTCTCTGCCTTTTATTCTGTTTTGTCGCAGCTTGAAAGAGGAAATGATGCATGGGGAGGGGAGTTTTATAGTACCTAACTTTTTTCTGATTGGTTGTTTTCTGTGCTGCTGTGGAGTTCTAGTAAAGAGAGACTTAAGCAAATACTCGCCTCCTGTCATTAATAAAATTAAGATTATAGGTACACTAAAGCTAGCATAATCTACAATTGTATTATAAAGATAAACGGTTTGAGCTGAGGTTTTTAAATGGTAGGAAAAAAGAAAACATAATTGAACAGATTCAAAATGCGTTGTTTGGTTTCATGGCACTAGAAACATGGCACGGTATATTGTATCAATTGTAAATGCAGGCAATCGTGCCACGTGTGAAAATAAAAAGAAATTGAACTAAAGCATACTGTATTTGTTAGCTTCAGAGCATACAGTAATATTAGAGAAGGAAAACATTGAAAGCTCAAGATGAAAGATATGCAAACCAGAGTATAAGTGTGAGATGCAATGATGTAGGCACAGCAGCCAACACCGGGGCATTTGCTAAGTCTATGCCATCCATTGGGGAGTCCCAAAGTTCCCAGCCAGTCTCCCCACCAGCCCCAGACCCAATTCTGATCCATTACACCAGCCTAACAGCCCCAGTCATTTCTAGCAACCAGAGCAAAATCCCTGTTGTGCAGGCTGAGGGCCTCTAGAAGATGTGACCCAAGCATGGTCCTTCAATGATTAGGCCCCTGCCTTGGTTTCCCCTCCCCCTCTGCTTCTGCCACTCGGAGCAAGCCTTGGTTGAGGATGTCGACTTGATGATGAGACTTGAACTGGTGTATGCCCTTGCTTTTGGTGGCATTGGTTAGCTAAGAATTTTCCCCAAAGCAATCAAAGGCCTCTATTTGCTTCTATTTATAGAATAACCATATTGTGTGGGCATGAGGAGGTGCAGACCCCTGAGCAGTGACCATTTTGGTAAGTAGACCTAAAGATGGCAGATTCTCAGGAACTAGAAGGAACTTTGCTAAGTTCAGTGCAATGCAACAGTGGGGACCAGGATGTCCCACACTGGTTCAGAGGGGGGAGAGGGCCCAGAAACAGTCAGGAGCAGTTCTGGGCAGAGAATCGTCCGCTTTTACCTTCCGAAGTGCAACAGTGGGCCACCGAAACAATCCACCCAGACATGGGACTCTAATGTAAGCCAAAGTAAGTCACACAATGGACTTTATCTTCCCCAGCCTGCAGTATACAGCAGGATTACAGGCTAAAATTGCTCAGGGTACTGGCATAAAGTGTGTAAAATGGGTTTTTCTCCTAGGAGCATCAAGAACATGTATCTGGTTCAGTCAACAGTCAGGAAAATAGGAAAACAAAATGTTAAAAAATATGTTTTGTTTTTTTTCTTGAAGATGTAAATCATGGCAATGTTCTTTTCCTTCCTTGTTATGGTCAGTATAAACTACTTTCTAAATTATTGTTGCTGTTGCTGTTACTGTTATTCGGAAGGATGTGACCTGAGCAGATGTGAACAAATCTATCCTTTCCTAAAGCAGCAATCCAAGCACTATATCCATTATAGCCTGCTGTAGTGGTTCTGGTGTCAAGAGTTTCCTGAATTGTTTAACAAATGACCTTGGTCCAGCAGGGGACCTGAAGCCAGATTCCCTGCTTCCTGTATTCTCCTGCATGAGAATCTTGTTAGCCCAACTAAGCTACGCAGGGTCAAACAGATGTTTGACCCTGCGTAGCTTATCATCCAACTAATTAGAGTGGTCCTGAATTAACCATTGTAGCACTGATGAACAGCTCACACACTACACTAAAGGCTTCTGTATTTGTATGTGTGTGCTGTTCCTTAATCTGTATAATGACAGATACACACTGACTGATACACATACACATTCTCTCACACGCTCACAAAGTATTGTTTTTTTGTTTTTGTTTTCAAGTCTACCCAGTCTCCCACCCTTTTGGAGAGCTGGAGTTGATCCTTTCCTTGGAGTCCAGTGTGTGTGTGTTGTGACTGTCATCTTCTTGATTTGTTCCCTCAGCCCCATTTTGTGCTGCCAGGGCTGGAATTGCACCATATTCCAACTCCCGATATCACTGCAGTGCGTGCAAGGGAGCAAAGCAAAAAGAGCATAGAGATATGCACTGCCTTTCTACATTATGCACAGCCGTCTTCCTCGATTGGACCCATAAGATGTCCAGCTCTTGGCCCCCTATAATGGGAGTGTAACCACTTGTGGGATGGTGAAGGTTGTAGGGGCATCCGAGCAGGCATTCAGGGTGGCATTTTTTGCCCCCCTGGAAAGTGCCACCCAGGGCAAATACACGGGATAGATACAGTGCTGACTCCAGCTGCCACCAAAATCGAAGCCTAACTCTCTTCAAACTAGGTGAAACCTTATTTATCTCAACTTTTGGCTACTCGCTGTTGATGTCCACTCAAGCACATGTCTATTTTTCCTGTCACACTTTGGTCGGGACAATGTAGTCCCACTCAAACATATAAGATAGGATAGGCATATATCCATCTCTAAAACAACCACTACAAAAAACTACAACCTACAAAAAAATGCTTCTGTTCAGCTTAATACTGCTGGAGGAAATCTTGTGCCATGTCAGACTTTCTCCACTACAACTACTGCTATGACCCTACAGCATGGTTTTCCCTCCACTGTACTTGTCCTCCCTCATAAACATCTATTTTAACGATCCCAAGCATTGATTGTTACATCAACCTTTTACTTCACCTTGCTGTTATCCCTCCAGGTAATAACTTTATAACTTACAATTTTGCAAGCTATTGTACATTCAAGACAGTGGCGGAACTACCCCTGGAGTGCTGGATCGAACATACATCTTGCTGGATGCACTCAGTCCCAAATAGTTTTTTAAATCTTTGCTTTATACTTATTCGGAATCCTAAACTTTGTATAGGGTTCATTTGCAAAAAGCACTGATTTTAATCTGGGCACTGAAAACATTTGGCATTAGCCATGCAGATTCTGTGGGGTTGGCTGAATTCTGATTGGAATGAACTTTCGTAAATATAAAAAATGGCCATTCTGTTCATATATCAGCTAATATTACATTGCATCTTGACATTTTACATTGCAGGGTAAAATCCACCTAAAGAAGCTGTCATACTGACAGCTAATAGAGGTGCTTCCATAGCACTGACCAAGTAAAACTGAATCACATGATTTGGAAGCCCAAATGAAAACATGAAATACAATGCTTTCTTGTGGGGAGCTTGGATGCATGTGTATCACTCGCTGTGCATCAGTTCTGCTATCTATTAGGATTTATGGATTTACGATTTGGTTTGCTCGGAGATGGAATGGCAACTCCTTGTAAACACGAACTTCCCAGGTGCCTGACAGTGATACTATGATGGCATGGGTACCTTTATTTACAGAGGAAGAGATGAACCCAGAATGCAGCAGACTGGAAGTGGCATCAGTCAGTCCAATAGTCAGGATTGGCTGCAAAGGAGGGAAGTCAAGAATCAAGCTGAAAGTCAGATGCCAAGAAATCCACAAATTGCGATCAGAATCCCAAAGGCCAAAGGCCAAAGGTTGGAGACAAAGTTCAGAAGCTGAGAAGTTAAACGAGAAATAAGGAACCAAGAACCAGAATTGAGGGATGAGGAACCAGGAACAAGAACCAGGATCTGGAAAGGGCAACAAGAACCAGGTTAAGGAACCAGGAACAAGAATTAGGAACCAGAATGCTAATATACTAGAACAGCCAAAGACTGACCAACTGCAATATTTATAGACAGATCAAGTCATGTGACCAGCTCTACAAGTGGCAGGAGAGGGCCACAGAAACAGTGTGCACTTGAGCCCCCCAGAGACCCACTTCCAGGATGCTGTGTGTGCCTTGGGACAGGTAATTGCCGGTGGGACATGTTACAGGAATATTAGATTAGGCCATTCCTCCTTGATGATATCGCAGGAGGCAGAGAAGTGAGTTGCTCTGATTGAGCCTTGGTGCTGTAAAAAAGGTAAGTATATACTTTATTTTCTTAATTTTTATGACACACATTAGTATCTATATAGCACTACGGACATTGGAATACAGATGTGTATTAGATATACAGATTTATGTTTCTAACATTAGTGTTCCTTTAAATTATGGTCAGATGAACACATAGAGCAAATTATTTGTTTCATTTTGATTCAGAACATGGACATGACTCCGTCCTTAAAGGATTAAGGAGATTTTTCTCAAATATATCTATTATTCTCAATAGCGAGCCAACTGCAAGAAGGTTGTTTCACTAATTACAGGTGTTTGTCATGTATTCGACTACACTTGTGAATATTGAACCTGAAAACTTGATTCTAGCCTGGCTATCTTTACCTTAGTTCCCAAATGGCATTATATTTATTTAAGATATTCCCTATTTTTGAGTACCATGGGGTTGTTGACCAATAGACTCTCTGGTACAAATATTTGACCTAGCAGATACTATGGTAATGTTCTTTTGACTACTCATTTGACTTTTTGAAAAGGTTCATTATATTTAGAATGTTATAATAATATTTACGGTGGAAGAAACTTTGAATTGATTTAATTTGGTATTTTAATTGCTACCATAAAACACTAGTGAAGTAAAGTTTCCTCACTCTTTTTTGGGTGTGTAATAGACATTGATTTGATGATTTGTTCATAAATGGTTCTAGTTATTATTGTAGAGGGCCTGTATAGCTGCATCTATAACTGGTGAAGTACAAAAATCTGCTTATAGTTCTTGGGTTTTATTGATTCCTAACAGACCAACCAAAGAATCCTGGAGGTATGTAATTATTTAGATGTTTCAATTTAGTTAATGGTCCCGTAGTTCCTCTTGCAACATTCAAAATTTAGAAAGCCTTTTGGACATATATACAATGTAATAGAAAGAGTTTGGTTCACTTCATTTTAAGTCCCAATTGAATTGTGCTTTCTGTTCCAATTACTTTTTCAAAGGGAAGTTTTCTGTAAAAAAAGAAAAGAAAACTAGGTATAGAAATAATTTTGTTGAAGAATTTAGGTTATTGAAAGCTGTAGCCTATTTCCTTTTGATATATATTTTTTGCTTAATAATTGAGCACTCATTTATCTTCAACATACAAAATGCTAATATTTAAAGAGTAACTCCACAGTCCAAATAAATTAAACAATAAATAAAAAAAAAACTGTTTAGTAGATTTTGTAGTCGACTTGCACCTATGTCCTGTTTGGGTCAATGTATTTTACCCCATCAAACCATATATTTTTGAAGAGTAGACAATCCATGGTATTTTAAATTGTGGTATTTTAACACTTTTCATGCACTGAATTCTACAACCAGCCTTTGTCAAACTTTTGGTTAGTCATTTTTTGTGTGTTTTAATTCACACCCATTGTACTTTAGGCATGAATTAGCCGATCCTGTTACATGTCACTGCCAAACAACACCCCAATATGTGTTCAGCAACATCTTCTGAGTACAGTGATACCACACATGCATAGGCTTGTCGGGTTGTTAGTGGGATAAAAGGCCACATTTGGCAGGTGCACATATCCGTTTTCCAACTTGGAATTTTGACATGTAGTCGACTTGCACCTATGTCCTGTTTGGGTCAATGTATTTTATGCCATCAAGCCATATATTTTGGAAGAGTAGACAATCCATGGTATTTTAAATTGTGGTGTTTTAACACTTTTCATGCACTGAATTCTACAACCAGCCTTTTTCAAACTTTTGGTTAGTCATTTTTTGTGTGTTTTAATTCACACCCATTGTACTTTAGGCATGAATTAGCCGATCCTGTTATATGTCACTGCCAAACAACACCCCAATATGTGTTCAGCAACATCTTCTGAGTACAGTGATACCACACATGCATAGGCTTGTCGGGTTGTTAGTGGGATAAAAGGCCACATTTGGCAGGTGCACATATCCGTTTTCCAACTTGGAATTTTGACATGTAGTCGACTTGCACCTATGTCCTGTTTGGGTCAATGTATTTTATCCCATCAAGCCATATATTTTGGAAGAGATATATATATTAGTGTACTATTACATGACTCAACTGACCAGGAATTAAAGCTAGATAGAGTGCACCAAGTGTCCAAACCATAGGATCTACCAGCAACAATACCATGAGTTCCCATATTTAGAGTGCATTTTTACATTATGCAGGCTGCTCATGGCAAGCAACGCATTACAGGCTGATTTGCAGGCATTTAATTTTTACCGACCTGTCCTTGGTCACCATCACCAAAAGAAGGGCTTTTGGCCTGACTAGTAATGCTTTATGAGTGGAAATAATTCCATAAAAATTGAGATTTCCAAGCCCCCTAATCTTTCAGAAAAATGGAATGGACAAGATAGTGTCCACCCCTTAAGAAGGAATCAAGATGGTGGCCCAGAGGAACATTTACCTACCACCTAAGGACACCTCTATCCCAAAAAACTCTGTTTCACTTGCTCGGGTTACCAGGGATTGGCAGAGAGTGTGCACAGCTAAGTGACATAAATTACTATATGGGTCCTATGCCTTACCAATTTAGACGCCTCATGGTTGAGAAAGTAAATTCTCCCCAATTCCCTATAAACTTCCACATATGATTTTCAACAAGAGGACACACAATTTTAATTTGCAGACACATTGCATTTTCTCTGGTAACTAAACATAGCAACAAGCATGGCAGATTTACAGTTGTGCTCAAAAGTTTGCATACCCTGGCAGAAATGTTGGCATTGTTTTGAAAAATATTAAAATTTATTTTATTGAAGGATAGTGATCATATGAAGCCATTTATAATCAGATAGTTGTTTGGCTCCTTTTTAAATGATAAGGATAACAGAAATCACCCAAATGGCCTTGGTCAAAAGTTTACTTACCCTTACATGTTCAACCTTGTTACATACACACAAGGTGACACACACAGGTTAAAATGGCAATTAAAGGTTAATTTCCCACACCTATGGCTTTTTTTTAAATTGTAAATGGTGTCTGTGTGTAAATAGTTTGGGGATCTCTTGATACAAAGCCAAGGTCAGGTAGATCAAGAAAGATTTCAGCCACAACTGCCAGAAGAATTGTTTGTGATACAAAGAAAAACCCACAGGTAATACAGGAGAAATACAGGCTTCTCTGAAAAAAAGATGTTGTGGTTGTTTCAAGGAGCACAATAGGACGATACATGAATAACCATGAGCTGTATGGTCGAGTTGCCAGAAAAAAGCCTTTACTGCGCCAATGCTACAAAAAAGCAGACAAGTATTCTTCTGCATAAAGGCTGCACATGGGATGCTCTTGGACTTTCCAGCATGGCAATGACCCTAGGCACAAGGCCAAGTTGACCCTCCAGGGGTTACAGCAGAAAAACGTGAAACCTGACATTAATATCATCAAGCCACTCTGGGGAGATTTCAAACGTTTTATTCATGCAAGACGATGAAAGACTTTGCATGACCTGGAGTCATTTTGCCAAGACGAATGAGCAGCTGTACCACCTGCAAGAATTAGAGGCCTCATAGACAACTATTACAAAAATCTTCAAGCTGTCATTGATGCTAAAGGGGGCAATACACAATATTAAGAACTAAGTGCATGCAGACTTTTGAACAGGGATCATTATTTTTTTTTCTTTGTTGACAAGTTTTGTTTTATGATTGTGCCATTCTGCTAAAACCTACAGTTGAATATGAATCCCATAATAAATAAAAGAAATGTGTGTTTGCCTGCTCACTCAGGTTTTCTTTAAAAAATTATACATATATGACCAATTCTCCCAGGGTATGCAAACTTTTGAACACAACTGTATTCTACTACAATGCTATGTTAATATAGCTTGTTACACTTTGGTTAACATATACAGCCCACAAAATGATCTGAAAAACATTCTTGGAATCCACATTTCAGAAATAGTTGTGCACACTAATTTCATTTTGGATGATAAACTGGATACATCATCACCTAACATTCCAGCAAAAGCCAAAACCGCTCATAGACAATCGGTGTCTTCTGGCATAAATCAAGTACTCTAAACTCAAGATTTTTAGACCCATGGAGAATCACGCCTCCCTTAGAAAAAAACTTAAAATTCCACTCTCGCTCATAACTCGTACTTCCAGATAGACTGCTTCCTCCATTTCACCTCCTCCACACATAAAAGACTTCACAAGTGGGAATAATTTCCTGGTCTGACCATGCTCCAATTGTGCTACTACTTGGAGATCAATTCCTGTCTAGAGACAGAGGTTCTTGTTGACTGAATTAACACCTACGGACAAATCTGCAGATTATATTAAACATTCATAAAGACTAAGACTCATATTTTACAGAAAACAACCTTCCAGATGTAAAGATAGAATCTCACAAGATGTGTCACTGAGTTAAACATATTGAACAAACTCCATCATTACAACACCTACAAGAGATTAAGGGAGTTAAACAACAACTTCAGGAACAAGAATTGGTAACAGGTATTTTGAATAGAGAAACAGAGCAGGGGTTATTCTGGCTTCACAGTTGAAGAAGAGAGCATCAATAACTAAAATCACTACCATACATTCACCCCAGGGCCAAGAGATTTTAAACCCAGAACTTATAGTTAATGAGCTCACCAGATATTACAGCAAACTGTATAGTCTCAGGGGAAAATCAAATATTCAGGTACCCACAACACATCATATTACAGACTTTCTAGAAAAGATACATCCTTGCCGGACTATGTTATATCAGAACTAATTAAGCCAATATGTAAGTAAGGACTCAGCCAACACATTAGAATCCTGGAGTGGAGGACAGATTGTATGGTCTATCTGTGAGTATGAGAATGGTCTATCTATGGACTTTGGAACTTACTGTTCCAAAGTCCATGCACTTTTTTTAATCATTTATATGAAAAAAAGGCTTGAGTCACTCTTTTAATGCTTACTAGACTTGGGAGGTATTATCATATCACAGAGCAACACTTTTAGGTCATACCATAAACTTTCATGTCTCTGAAGGAAGTCTTGGATGGGAACACTCCTATCTACCAAAAGATTTACTCCTGGCACACATTGGGTCCCTCATCATTACTTAGCAAGAAAGTTGCTCTATTCCCTACTACCACAGCATCTATTATTTCATAGGGAAAAGTGTTTTCCCAACTACCTAGACTGGCATAATTTGCTTATCTCCATCTCCCAATGGGAAAAAGAAAGCGGAAGATGGATTTACAACTACTAAATGCATTGAGAGGAATATCAAACTGTTTTTTGCATTTTGAAGACCACTGTAAATTATTATATAGGTAGTATCTCACCCCAGACAGACTCAGCAAAATGTATAATACAGTTTTTAATAATTGCTGTCGCTGTAGCATCCACAGGGGAACAATAGTTCATATATGCTGGGAATGCATAGGGATTTGCCCATTAGTGAAATGTGTGCCCAACTTGATTTGGAATTCAGCTCCTCTTCAACCCAAGCACATATTTATGATTTGATAATCCACCCCGATTATCATTCTATGACAAATCCTTAACATCACACATAGCTTTTGCTGCTATAGCTCTTATTGCATTAAATTGGAAAACCTGTCAAACAGAAGTGCGGCTGATAGACAAAGTGAGACTTAACTATTCCTATGACTTGGCATTTGCTCTTTCCCCAGAACAAAAGCTAAACTCTTCAGAATATGGAGGCCTTGGTGTGAAGTAATTCCTCAGACACCTTTACCTTAGAGCTGTAGTTCCCAAACTTTTTAGGTTCAAGGCCCCAATAATATTTCAATATTTTTACAAGGCTCCCTAAATCAAAAGGGAGAAGCAGATGTGCTTCCCGGTCAGGGGCAGATCCAGAACCTAATCATGGGAGGGGCAATGGTAGATTATTTAAAGAAACAGTCCAGACACAATAACCACTACAGGACTCTGTAGTGGTTATGGTTCCGTGAGTGCCGTGGTGCCCTCCCAGGGTAAGTAGTCAAACTGTTTAAGAACAGTTTACAGATTACCTGGGGTTTGCCGGGATAGGGGCTTTAGTAGGGAATAGGGGCAGTAGTGTGTGTGTGTGTGTGAAGGTTGCAATGTATGTGTGTGTGAGAGGTGCAATGTGAGTGGGGTGAAGTGTGTATGTGAGGGGTGCAGTGTGTGTGTGAGAGGGGTGCAGTGTGTTTATATAGGTTAATTGTGTGTGAAGGATGTAGTGTGTGTGGGGGTGCAGTGTGTATGTACGTGTGTGTGTGTGTGAAAGGTGCCTTGTGTGTGTGAGGGGTGCAGTGTGTGTGTATAGGGGCAGTGTGTGGGCAGTGTGTGTGTGAGGGGTACAGTGTGTAAGTAGGGAGGCAGTGTCTGTGAGGGGTACAGTGTGTGTGTGTATGAAGCGGCAGTGTGTGTGTGTGTGGGGGGCAGTGTGTGTGTATGTGGGAGTTATTTGGGGTCTGTGAGGGTAGAAGGGCAGATTAATAAAGTATATATACTTTTTTTTATTAAAAAAAATTATCCTTTTCATATCCCCCCTCCCTTCTTACCTTTGCCTGGGATGGGGACAGTACTAAACCCTGGTGGTGTGGTGGAGAGGCCCTTGTGGTCCAAGTTGTGAAAGTGAATGGTAGCAGCTCCTCAGGCTAGAGTTCACTCTTTCAAGGTGGTAACTATGGCAAGGCTTCAAGCTTGCAAGAGGAGAACCCAGCAGAGTTGCAGACTAGAGCTCCCCCAGGTCCTCTCTCCCTTCCCTTCTGGCTGCAGCATTTTAGTGCTAGTAGGGAGATCTCTGATCTCTCCTCCGGTCTTGCAAGGCTGGCAGGGGAGAGCAAGTCATGTTTTTTTTCTCGGGAAGTGGGAGGGGGATCTGCCACTGTTCCCTGTGCTATGATCATAGCACTGGAAAAACATTTTGGCGGCGCCCCTGTGTGCCTGCTGTGGCACACAGTTTGGGAAACTCTGGTCTTGATGAAAATAATTTTTCATGGGAAGAATAAAGGCTTAAAGATAGAGTACAGAGAGTTATCATTAATGGTACATTTTTAAGCTGGACAAAAGTGGAAAGTGTTGTCCCTTAGGGTTTTTTTCCTGGAACAACTTCTATTAAGCATATTTATAAATTATTTTGAAATAGGCATTTTTCAGTGTTTTCATATTACACAAAACTCTGTAAAGTAATACAATGTGAGCAGAATCTTACTTTGCTACAAATGGATTTAAATCAATTGAGGCTGGCACTCAAATGGCAGATGAAATTTAATGTAGATAATCCTAGTTACACACAAGCAACTGGCACGTTAAATGATAGTGAATGATAGTGAATGTGCAATGCCAATCAACAGTTGCTAAGGCCAGTATGGTATAGTCGTTTATGAATAAGGGGCATTAATTCTCAGGATTAAAGTATAATATTGCTTCTTTATAAATCACTGGTAAGACCACACCTTATATATGATATATTGTGTAATTTTTGTCACCTGTTCTAAAGAAGGATATTTTGGCACTTGAAAAAGTGCAGAGATGTGCTACAAAATTCATATAAGAAATGGAACATTTTAGTTATGCAGAAAGGCTAATAAATTAAATTTGGGGAAAATGGTGCCTCAATACAAATGCAAATATGTTTGAGGCCAACACAATCCATTTTCTGTATATCTATTCATAAACAGAACTATACATAGGACACAAGGTCACACATTTGGACTGTAAGAAGGGATATTGGAAATGTGGAATCTCTGCCTGATGATGTGGTCTTATCAGAGTCTATACAGATGTTACAAATGAAATTGGATGAATACTTGCAAAAAACATACAATTCTGGGATATAAGTTTTTAATTAGTGGGGTAATAGATTCTTGTGAGATCTGACTGCCATTCTGGGGTCAAGAATGATTTTTTTCCCTAGTTTGTTGCAAAATTAGAAGCATTTTAAACAGGTTTTTTTTTGCCTTCTTTTGGATTAACAGCAAAAAAGAGACGTGTGAGAGAATGTCTCTTTTCAGCTATGTAACTATGTAACACCCACAAATTTAAACAATTTCCCTATACACAACAGGAGTTGCACAATTGGAGTGGCACAGGAAAAGTTGCCCTTCTATAGTAGAGGTGGTATTCCTAAAGTGATGGGGGCATTGCTTGTACATGGGTAGCCATGATTAACTACCAAGATAAAGTGAAGATCTTCCGGAAAACAGTACAATTTAAATATTGGTGCAGAAAGATAAGTCCTGCGCTCACTCCCATCACTGGGCGGCTGCAATGACTACAGTACACATCAGCCCCAATACATAGTAAAAACCAAAGAAAAACAAGTTACCTGCGCTCTCTCCTTAATCTCTATGTATTTTTAAACAAATGGAGGTCTTTTACTTACCTCCAATGGCCATGAGAGGATGAGCCCACCTTCCAACGTCAAGGCAGACCCCCTTAGGTGGGTCCTAACTCTAACCATTCACCTTGCTTCCTTGAGCCTCTGGCAAAAATCTCCACTGAGACAGAAAGGGGTATTTTTACATACACCCCTATATATTATTAACCGTTAATAGGGAACACATGGGATGGGTGGCTGCATTGTAACAAGGCTGAGTGATACAAAAAATGGATACAAATGCAGAAAGATAAGTCCTGCGCTCACTCCCATCACTGGGTGGCTGCAATGACTACAGTACACATCAGCCCCAATACATAGTAAAAACCAAAGGAAAACAAGTTACCTGCACTCTCTCCTTAATCCCTATGTCATTTTAAACAAATGGAGGTCTTTTACTTATTTAAATATTGCCATGTTCCTAGATGGAGATCAAAGAGAGAAAATGTAAAATGTACTTTACTCTGATTTGTTGTCCTTTTAGAGTTGACAGAGATAAATTGGTTACAGATCACTACCATCAGGGGATGACACACCCTCCATGAATAAAAAAAAAAAGGAAAGTATGTGCTCCTATAGACACCCATTTACCAGAGAAGATTGAAAGGCAGCCCTCTATGTAGAGTGTAAAAAAAAAACTAGTAATGCTCTGGTGATGGTCCTCTTCCATTTCACAACAACATGGGCCTATGAGGTGGAGCATAAGTGTTAATGATAGACTAAGGTATTTCCATTTCCCCTGGCCACATGGAATACAAGAGGATTACTACCCTTGGTTATAATAAGGATATGAGATGTTCCATTTTATAATTAAAAGACAAACAAACTCTCACCCAGATGTTGACAAGGGATTGACCAGTCTCATTGTCCCTATTAAGATATTACCCACAGGTGGACAAGATCTACAGAGCCATGGCCACCAACCGTATAAGTATTTCCTCCCTGCCCACCACCCCAACCAATTGAATATGTGTTTGCCTAATGAGCATTTTCATTTTGAACCCTAATGGCTTGGTTTTCCAAGCAACCATTTAGAGTTCATCTTCTTCCAAGACTAAGGTTTATCTTCTTATCCTGTGTTGGCCTATCACATCATAATCATTACCTTCAATGCCACAGAGCAGATCATGAAAAACAGGGAAAGATTAGGATAATTGTTAGGTTAACTGCTCCATATAATGTGCCAAATAACTATATGTATTTGTTTCAAAAGAAGCAGAACTATTTGATGAACTCTCTTGATAAATGGGAGCATTTGCTCAGCCATTCAGCTGAAATCATTAGCCAAAAAAGTAGCCAAATGACATGAAAGGACTCCTTTGTTTGCATACATGAACAATGCACTGGAAATGCCACATTTGAGGTTCTGGAATCTCTTTCTGCACAAATGATGGATGTAATTATTTGATAATACAGGATTTATAAAAAATGTTACTGTAAAGTGTACCATATTCTGGTAGCAAGACTAGAAACGATAGTGGGGGATTTCTTGTAATTCACAGGATGTATGTCCTAATGTTGTTTTTGTGATTTTAACTGTTTATAGCTCATGGACAGCATGAATGTCTGCAAATCTGCTACAACAACATTAAATAAATATAACTATTGATGTTATCTTTGCTTCTTGTACAAAGCCTGTTTTTTTAAATCTAGCTACGATTATGATCCACACTTAGCATTATCAATCAGGTTAATTTTAAAAGCTGGAAATTAGCTGGGAGGAAACTGCAGGTCATCACCCTAATTCCAATTTTAGTAAAACACACAGCAAGTTCCCTTAGAGGAAAGAATGGGTTCATTAATCAAGTTAACATTATAAAATCAAAATATATTTAATCCGTCAATTAAAAATTTGGCAATACAGAACTGGTGGAGCTGCTGTGTTTTGTGAGCTGTCTCTCAGGAACTGTCAATGGGTAAAACACCCAAATGTTCATGCTGTTTTGTATATTGTGTTACAAGATTGAGTATTTCAACTCAATTCACTGCTCTGACAATAACCTCTTTATACATTCGTAATGATCCCTTATATACTTATTGACTAAAGGAGAATTCAAAGTGAATTTCAAACTTAAGGCCCAAGTAGCCAAAACTGGAAGCATAGCTGACTTAAATAATGTTTCCCAGTTCTGCTATTTTGACCTTAAATTTAAAATTCACTTTGAATTTACTTAGAATTCTAACTTTAGTTAATAACCCTGCAAGTTTACATTTTAATGTGTGTGTGATTGCTGTTTTTGGATGATTTAGGTGTGTTAAAAATATGTGTGCATTTTAATTCTAAGGTCTTGAATTAATATTTTTTTAGGATACATTTTATACATTATTTATCTACAAAATTCACCATTAAAGTCTATGAGATTTTTTGTAGATAATTCATTTGAAAAGCTTATTCAAGAATAATAAATTGTGGACCAAGTTGTAGAACTCTTATTGTAATACCACCGTTTAAATATTTAACACAAATAAAAATTACAAAATTAGCTTTGAGATACATAGAAAATGTTTGCTATATTTCTTTCAAATGTCTATTTCTGTTTGTTCATATTTCTTAGTTAGGCCATAATTGTTAAATAGAATAAACATTTAAGTTCATAATCATCTCTCTTCATTCTAACCTACTATTTCCTGTAATGGTACTACCTCTGTGTTCCACTATTTTGTTTTATCCAACCAGAGCTAATACTAAAATAAAAAAAATCCATCAGTTTCCAATAAAATATATACAGCAGAATCTGCCTTTAGGATATATCAACAGCAATAAACTGTATCTGCCCCTGTAAATGACTTCAAGATAATGTTTTTTTTCCCATCAGTTCTGGTTAGAAGTAACATGTTGCCTGCCTGCTCACTTGCATGTTGACATGGGAGTTCTGGGATAATTATGTAAACATGGTGTCTTGGAATTGCTCTGCCCATGGTAAACATTGCAAAATACACCTTGAGCTATGCAGGTGATGCACAACTGTATATTTTTAATTTGCATCAAATAATTTGAGTATTATCATGCTTTGTTATCTCAATTATAAGTGAAGGCATATGCATAGTGAATGTGCATATAATATATATGTAGTACAGTATATAATTTAAAAACATACAAATTGTTTGTTTATTTATTTTTTTAAATCTTCAAAATACAACTTTTAATAAGTGTACTGTAGTCCACTTTAGATCTTATCATGTAAACAATAATTCATTTATCAATAATCTGCTGTATGGTATGTAATTTATTTTTTATCTATGTTAATGTATTATTTTTAGACTAAATACATTTTATTATTTGTTTGTCATTTACTGTTTAATTATGTTATGCTTGCTAGTTTTATTGTCATTTTATAATTTTGCTAATACATTTTATTCTTTAAATTAAGTTGAGTATCTTAATGTACAAATGGCTTAGTATACTAAATATATATAGATACATGATAGATAAATATATAATAGAAAGATAGATAGATAGATTTATACAGCAGTGATGATTTCAAACACATCCAAGAATATTAAAAAGAGGCCATAGTTTTACAGTAATTGAGTGTAATCTTTTTCATTTTGCTTTTTTGTATTGATGAAAAATTAAGTGCAACATTATTTTAAATTGAACTAAGGGGATTTAAAAAAAAAAAAAATAATGGAAAGAGTGAGTAGGCAATTGATAGTCTTTAGCTTCAGTGAACCATCCTTCAGTGTGAAAAAAACCTGTGCCATATCAGCTTCTCCCAAATTCATCTGTTAGTAGGCAGAGTAAAATTTCTGCAATGGAAGGAATTTAAAAAAAAGTGGGCAGCCACAGCAGCAAGAAAAATGTCATTCGAATGTTGTTTTCTATTCACTGCCATATTTTGATATCCTGATCTCTGATAGCAGATCATGCCTTAAGTATCGAAGTGAAGAGCAGACTAACCCAATTTATGGAGTTTCAGCTTGCTCCATTAGTTGCAGAAACATTTCTGATGGACTTAACTGCTTAAGGACCAAACTTCGGGAATAAAAGGGAATCATGACATGTCACACATGTCATGTGTCCTTAAAGGGTTACAGTGGGACATCTTGTTTATAAAGGGGGGTCAATTAGGGAATTACCTGTACCAAACGGGCATTACTGTGGCTCAAAGTTTCTGGCATATCCCTTAATGGAATGAGAACTCAACTAGCTGCAATCTTGATGTCCCAGTGGGAATCAATGCCAGTGGAGTGGTGAGACTATGTATTGTTCTCTGCTGTTCGAAAATTCTATCTAACAGGTCTTATGTGGTGCTGACCTCCTGTCATAGATGAATGTGGATAGCCAGCTTGTTGGCAGTCCTGGCATTGGGAGCCCCCTGCCCAATACACTGCCACCACAACCACCTATACATCTATATGGCTACCAGTGCTGGATTGCCACCACAACCACTTACACAGCTATAGAGCTCCTGCCTCCCAGTGCCTGGACTGCAACCACAACCATTTTCACATCTATAGGGCTCCCAGTGCTCGGACAGCCACCAGAGCAACTTACACATCTGTTGGGCTCCCAGTGCCAGGATTGCCACCACAGCCACTTACACATCTATAGAGCCCCTGCCTCCCAGTGCCCGGACTGCAACCACAACCACTTTCACATCTATAGGGCTCCCAGTGCTCGGACAGCCACCAAAACAACTTACACATCTGTACTTACACATCAACCACTTTCAAATCTATACAGCTCCCTCCTTCCAGTACCAGGACTGCCACCACAACCACTTACACATCTATAGTGCTCCCACCTCCCAGTACCAGGACTGACACCACAACCACTTACACATCTGTAGGGCTCCCAGTGCCCAGACTGCCACCACAACTACTTACACATCTATAGGGCTCCCGCCTCCCAGTGCCTGGACTGCCACCACAACCACTTACACATCTATAGGGCTCCCGACCTCCCAGTGCCAGGACTGCCACCACAACCACTTACTAGACATGTGCAATTTGTTTCATGCAATTCGGACATTCAGAAGTTCTGAATTGCCAAAGTCCTGAATTGCCAAAGTCCAGAACTGACATAGTTTGGAAGTGCTGAACCGAATTGAATGCCATTGGCAGAATTGACGAAGCAGACACATTTTTTTTACTTACCCGAATTTCCAAACCGAACCGAACCAAATGTTTTTCCCATGCACATCCCTAACCCATAGTCTCTGGGCAAAATAATTCAGCATAGCTGAATTGATTCAACAAAGTTTTTTTCCGGGGGTCCGAAGGGCAGTGGATGCATGAAATAGCCTTCCGGCTGAAATGGTAGAGGTTAACAGTCAGGGAGTTTAAGTATGCATTAGGCTATCCTAGACCTAAGATAATGCCCGGGACTAATGAAAGTATTTAGAAAATTGGACACACTACATTGGCCAAATGGTTTTAATCCACCGTCACATTCTATGTTTCTAAGTTTGTCGATGTTGCATTTTGGTGCAACCTTACGTCTCTGTGTTGCCAATCAATTTTTCCCTGGTAGATGAATCACAACGAGGGAATATGATTGTTGTCTTATTGTAGTACAGGCTGAAAAAGACTCAATTCCTTCAAGTTCAACCTTTAACATACCTCTTATATTTTAGCTTTTGATTCATTTAGCTCTTGATTTTCATTTTCCTATGTTACAATTGAATTATATATTTTAACTGTGTTCTTGGTTATTGAGTTTGAAGAGTTGTGTATTACTTTATAAATAAAGTCTGATTGGTGAGGCTAGTTTTGACATGAAAAAAAAAATATGTCAAATTCTCCCAAAAACTGTGTGATGTACTAAAATAGTTCACCCTTTGTCAAATGTATGTGGTATAAAGCAAGTTAAATATATTAGATATAAATAGATTAGATTAAATATATAGACTGACAGCAACAGAACCCCTCGCAGTTATCATTCTGTTCCATTTGCTTTGTATACATAAATGATTCAGAATATTTGAAATCAATTACAGTTACAGGAAAATATAGCACAGAATAGTTGTCCCTTGAAGATATGCAGCAGAATATGAAACAATTGGATGCACAATAACGTGGCCACAAAACTGCAAACATTTTCTTGATTTATTGATGCTGCTGCATACAATTTATTATATTCATTCTAGAAACAGATGCTGTTAGGATTCTATCACCAGATGAACAGATCAAAATTAGTTTTACCTCCTGTCACAATGCTTTTCAATTGTGTGTTTGCAACATGGCAAGATTAAATCACTGCTGTATCTGTAGGGATATTCTTGGGGTATGAAGACACAGTAAAAAATAAAAGTACATTTTATACAAGCTTTAGTGCTCATGATGCTACAATTAAAATAATTGAATTGGCTGGACATGGAGATTTCAAGTGAAGGTACGTAACATAATGTATGCTCGTCTTCTGTGTCCAATTTGAGGTTCAGCTTTTGTTTTAGGATTTTTTTTAGGAAATTGTTTGATTACTTGTACTATGACCTTGATTTAATATTTTTGGACAAGCTTTTAAAATGATTCAGCAGTTTTGGATAAACTTAGAAAAATATTTAACATATAGAAAAATGTTTTATTATTTTATTATTTTGATATATATTATTGGATAAGCTTTTAAAATAATCTGCTATTTTTGGATTTACTTTTATAATTTTTTAATAAATATTAATATATCTATATCTATATATATATATATCTATATATATATATATATATATATATATATATCTATATAGATATCTATATATATATATATATATATATATATATAGATATAGATATAGATATATCTATATAGATATATCTATATCTATATATATATAGATATAGATATAGATATATATATATATATATTAATATTTATTAAACAATTATAAAAGTGTTTAGTGCGTGATGTTGTCTGCATGCATTTTAGCCAGGGTTCCCAAGTATGTATGTATCTAGCATAGGAGTTGGAGAGGGAGTGGGATATGAGGCCACAAATATGTCACAGTCCTCCCCAAATGTATGTGAATACTGGCCCAGGTCAACATTAAAAGTAAAAGTTATTTTTTTTAATAAATATTAAAAGTAAAAGTTTATATTAACATTAAAAGTAAAAGTTATTTTTTAATAAATATTAATATATATATATATATATATATATATATATATATATTAATATTTATTAAAAAATTCTAAAAGTAAATCCAAAAATAAGCTTTTAAAATAATCTCCTATTTTTGTATTTACTTATATTAATATTACTTATATTAAAATATTAATTGACATTAGAATGAGTCTTGCAGTCATTTACAAACAGGAATTGGTAGCAATGTTCCCTCATTAGGTACATGTAAACCTTCTTAGGTTAAAGTAAACAGGTTAAAGTTATATAACATAAATCAGTGTGATATGAACTGTTTCTGAGTATGTGTAGCAATTAGAAGTGGGAGTCGTCAGGCTATGTAATCAGTCCTGCTAAAGTCTGAGAAATAGCATTTCACTTGGAGCCTATAGCCGGAGAAGTTTCTCCCTGTGAGTTGGGGTGCGCAAGTCCCCTTAAGGTGCACTGCTGCTGCCTGTAAGATGGGGTAGGCGGGTTTAAACTGGTTTAAACCAAGGCGTCAGGTTAGGCAAGGGATAGGATATGAGTTAGCGGTTTCAGAGGGTGGTGGTAGATCTCCTGTAGTGCTCATCGTTTATGGCTCACACGCTAGTGTCAGTGGCCTATTACAGCTTGGTTGGAGTGAGTTATGTTCATCCACCGATATAGTCCCACTTCTGTTGGGGACAGAGGTGGGGACCCCTGACCTCTTCGTGTGTTAAGTGCGTGATGTTGTCTGCATGAATTTTAGCCAGGGTTCCCAAGTATGTATGTATCTAGCATAGGAGTTGGAGCGGGAGTGGGATATGAGGCACTTCTGTGATTTGGAAAGGTGCACGGGGAGTAATAGAAAGATTGTCACTTTAGGGTCCATTGGCAATTTGATGCCCATAATCATTGTAATTATTGTGAGAATGGTTTGCCAGTATTTTTGGATAGTGGGGCATGACCACCAGATGTGTCCCACTGTGCCATTGGGCTGGTTACAGTGCCAACAGTCATTGGAGGGGGTTGGGAAGAGATGTTGTATCCTTGTAGGTGTGTAGTGCCATCTGTATATCCTTTTATAGTTACTTTCATGGGAAGCATTGCTTATAAATTAATGGAACACGTTAGTGAATATCCGCGTGCATTCCGTGTCTGTGAACTGTAAGTCATGTTCCCAAGAGGTTATGTATGGGGGGCGGGCTGTGGAGGGGTCTCGTTGGAGAGTTTTGTACATGGTGGAGAGGAGTCTGATTTTTGTTTTGCGGCTCTGACACATTATTTCAAACAGAGTTTCATCCCTTGACCCTTTCATTAAAATTGGGTGAGTGGATAGGAAATGTATGAGTTGGGAATAGTTAAACCTTTGCATGGTGGTAGGTTCTGCATCAGGTATAATGTCAGTCAGGGGCCTAATGCCCTCGTTGTCTATCATCCTACCCAAGGTTAGATTGGGTAAATCATGAAATGTGTGGAATGTGGCACCAGACATACCCAGTTGGAAGTGTGGATTGTGTGTTAGAGGGTAGAGGGGTGAAGGGTGTTTTGACAGACTGGGTAGTCTTCGAATCCGTTGCCATACTTTCAATGTTGAGAGTATCGTGGGGTGAGACGAGTAATGTGGCTTTAGGAATGTGGAGCCCTTATCTTGCCAGGGAATGGTATGTAATGGTACCGTGAATCCCAGGCTTTCCAACTGGACCCAGTGGGCCTCATTGGAAACGGAAGTCCAGTCATATATTCTCGTTAGGATAATTGCTCTGTGGTATTGTTCTATATTTGGAAGTCCGAGACCTCCTCTGTTTTTGTGTACAGTCAGGACTTTGTATGATATTCTAGGACGTTGTTGGGACCATAGGAATGAGCAAAAGAGCTTTTGATTGTGCAGAAAAATGAGTCAGGGATGCTAATTGGCACCGCCTGTAATGTGTACAGTATCTTAGGCAGTACAGTCATCTTTAATATGTTTATACGACAAAGCAACCCAAACAGCGGCCTATTCCAGGTTTCCAAATCTTTTGTGATAGCCTGGATGAGAGGGGGATAATTTAGGTCATATAATTTGGCTAGGTTCTGTGGTATTTGGATCCCCAGGTACTTTACCGTGGTTGTCGCCCAGGCAAACTGATATTGAGTTTGTAGTAGCCTTTTTGGTACGTTGGTCTAGGTGGATTGGGAGGATTTCACTTTTTGTGAGATTAACTTTAAAACTGGACATGGCATTGTAGATTGTTAGTTCTTCCAGTAATGGAGGCATGGAGGTTATAGGATTCATAATGGTAAAGAGCAGGTCGTCTGCAAAGGCCGCTAATTTGTGGTCTCTGGAATGTGTTCAAATGCCTTGTGTGAGAGGGTTGTTTCGTACTCCCTGTAAGAATGGTTCTAAGGTGAGTATAAATAAAAGCGGGGAAAGGGGGCATGCTCATGTCTCATGCCATTCCTGATGATCACAGGCTCCGATAGTTGCCCATTAATTCTTATCCGTGCATGTGGGGATGAGTAGATGGCTGTTATCCAGTTCCCAAAACCCAAAAGTCTCAGGGTTTCTGTCAGCAGGGACCAGTCCACCCAATCAAAAGCTTTTTCGGCATCTAAAGATAGTAAAATACTCTGAGTTGATTGGGATTGTGCGAGGTGTATGAGGTTCACGATTTTTGTGGTGTTATTTGCTTCTCTCGCGGGTACGGAGCCTGTCTGGTTAGGGTGGACCAGTCCCTACAGCAGAGGGCGTATTCTGTTGGACAGTATTTTAGTAAAGATCTTAAGATCTACATTAATTAACAAGATAGGCCTGTAGCTACTGCATTCTTTGATGTCTTTCCCTGGTTTAGGGATTAATGTGATGACTGCTTCTAAGGATGCGGCGGGCAGTGAGGAGGAATGTTGTATATGATTAAAGGCCGCAGTGAAAGGTTTTGCTAGTATTGGTGCGAATGTCTTGTAGTAGTTGGCTGTGTAGCCGTCAGGGCCAGGGCTTTTCCCTAGAGGTAATGACTTAACTGCAGCTTGGAATTCCTCTATTAAAATAGGTTCATCTAGGGTCCGTGTCACGTTGTTAGGTATTGTTTGGGAAATCCTAGCGGATAAATAGTCCTGGATATCTGATTTGGTTGGTGGTTGGGACCGTTAATTATATAAATTTGTGTAATATTCCTGGAATGTTGTGAGAATATCAGTGAGTTTATGCGATATATCTCCCGTGGGGGTTTGGATTTTTGGGATAAAAGTGGTCAGCCTGGTTGTTTGCAGCATTTTAGCCAGTAAAAATGCTACAAACCTCCCTGAGAGTAGTATGTATGTTTGGTGCGAAGGGGTTTACGTTTAACTTGTAAGTTAAGAAGTTGTTGCAGAGCTGATCTTTTATCTGTCAATTTTATGTATGTGTCGAAAGAGTCAGAGGTTTTGTGACTGTCCTCTAATCTCTTGTAGCAATTTAGACATTTGGGAGTCCCTCTGTTTCCTAGTTTCGGATGCTATCTCTATCAAGTGTCCTCGTGTTACGGGTTTGTGTGCCTCCCATGTGGTAGTTGGTGTTACTAGTGAACTAGAATTTTCTCGGAAGTAGTTCAGGAGCATATCAGATACCCGGTTTATCGCTTTGTTATCATTTACTAGAAGATTATTAAGTTTCCATTGAAACATTTTGGGAAGTAGAGAGGGGATCTGAATTGCAAGAGACAGGGGCGCGTGATTAGACCAAGTAATTGGACCGTACTGGCAGGAGCGTATAAGATGTAATCTGTAAAGATCTGTGGAGAAGAAACCGCATATCCAGTCTAGAATATGTACCTGCGGCTGGCGAGAAGCATGAGTAGTCTTTGGCATGTGGATGCAAAATACGCCAGCAGTCAACGGGTTGGGCAATCTAGTAGAGAAGTTATTAGTTTTCTGTCTGGTGCTTGGTATGTGGATGTGTCAGTCGTGGTGTTTAAAGTGGAATTTATAGATATGTTTAAGTCACCATCCATCAGCAGGATTCCCTCTTGTGTTGACTCAATAGTTCTGAGGTATTTGCGGAGAGCCTGCCCCTGCTTTCTATTTGGTAAGTAGAGGTTGGCTAATGTGACTTTTGTCTGTCCTATGAGGCAAAAACTTTATATGTTTAATTCTTTAAGGACCACATTCATAACCCCTTAAAGCGGCACTGTCATCAGCCGAATCCTGTTTTTTTTTTTTTTTTACCCCACCTCCCGACTCCACTACATCAAATTGTCCCCCTAGTCACCCCCAAATGCCCCTAAGCCCCCCATATTACCTATTTTTGCATCTTTATTTTGTGCCCGGACCTATCTTTTTGTGGGTAGATGATGTCCCTGTGGGACACGTCATCTGCCCACACTAGATTGCGCTGTGAAATTCCTGCGCATGCCCAGTTAAACACTTGGGACTTCTTCGTTCGTTCTTTTGGTTTATTACTTGGGACTTCTTCGTTCGTTCGTTCATTTGGTTTATTACAAGGAGGGAGCTACCTGCGCACAGCTCCCTCCTTGTAATATGTAAAAATAGAAGCGGCAGGGAGCAGTGCTCCCCGACACTTCCTAAGCCCCCTTATGTCCTCCCTCACTCTATGGGGGTCAAGATGACCCCCATAATAGCATAAGGGAGATTAAAATCTCCTGAATGCACCTACTCGCTATGCCACGAGTAGGGGCATGTCTACTAAACAGTGAGCAGCCAGTGGCTGCTCTCACTGTTAAAAAAAATGAACCCCCTCCCCTAACAAATGCTCCCATGGTGCTAGTGGGGGGGCATAGTGTCCCCCTCCCAGAGCCCCCACAAGTGGGGGCTATAAAAGTAAACTGAGGACATAGGGTCCCCCCACCCATCACCCATGAGTGGCAGGTGGGGGCCCTAAATGAAAATGGAGGGGTCCTATTGTCCGATTGAATTTTCCCATGCTGTGTAATTTGACTCATAGCAACACTCTGATTGGTTGCTTTCAATCAACCAATCACCTTTTTATCAGTCAAATTACATAGCATGGGATAATTCCAAAGAACATTCCCACGCTGTGTAAGATAACACAGAGCACACGGATTGGCTGGATTTCAAGACAACCAATCAGAGTGCTGTGACAGGTAAATGTAGAGACTTACCTGTCAGTCTCTTCATTAATCCCCCTCTCTTCATTAGAAAAAAGAAGACATCAAATGGTAAGTTATTTTTTTATTTACAGGGATTTAGTTTTATTATTCCCCTCTCAGTATTTTTAGTGTGAGGGGGGGTAGGTAGGTATTTATTAAATTGTCTTTGGGTGTGTGGGTGATTAGTGGTTTGATGACCCCTAGTCACCTGGGGGGTATTTACAATTAGCCCCCACCTGTTGCCCATGGGTGGGGACAGGGGGGAGGACAATTGTTCCCTCCCCATTTTCATTTAGGGTCCCCAGGTGCCGCTCATGGGTGGGGGCCCGGGGGGAGGACAATAGGTCCCTCCCCCTTACTGTAATTTAGGGTCCCCACTCACCGCTTAGGGGTGGAGGCCAGGGGGGAGGACAATAGGTCCCCCCCCCACATTTTCATTTAGGGCTCCCACCTACTGCTCAAGAGTGGGATAAGGGGGGGGAGGACAATAGGTCCCCCCCCTTATTATAATTTAAGGACCCCTAAGTGTCTAAGTGACAGGACGTTCGGGAATACTGAGAGGAAGCATCGCAAGATCACTGAGGAAAGGTAAGAATTGTGGGAAAATTGCTATGACAACAGGAAACGGAACACACAAGCATATGAAACCTCCATAAGACAAAGTAGTCCCTACTTTGTCTTGTGTTTTAAAGAAAACGAGAGAAGATAGGAAGAAATGAAGAACAGATCCTGACAGAGAGAGAGAAGAGGAATCGATTAAAGAAAGGTAAGTTCGGCATGACAGTGCCACTTTAAGGATCACAATCTGGTCAATAAAGACATTGTACCTTCCTTACTTTGCATTTGCTGCTCTATACAGTCCTGCATGTGTTAACTTAAGTGGACATTCAATTTTAATATAGGCTTTTTAAATTTTGTTATGATATATATTTATCTTGTTTCATTGATCCTTAGGAGTTAAAATAGAGGTTATTTTACTCCATTATTTTGTAACTTAGTTACCTTATTTTTTTTTCTAAAAACAAGAACCAGCAAAGATTGTATTATTTTGAAATTTGATAATGTACAATCTTAGCACGCTGACATGAAAAACAAATTTAATTCCAAATAGACTGGCAATGAAGGGGTTAAATCCAGATGCACAGTACAAAAGTTAGAGAATAACCTTGGCTATGTAATTTCTATGATGGTAACAAAGCTGATGCCATTAATGCAAAACAAGGACATCCATACATATACATTTTAAATCTGCTTTAAATGTTGTGGCATGTTAGCTTCAAAAAACAAATTGGAAAATACATTTTGTAAATGGTCAATGGCTGATGAATCAAGATCGTTTATGATCCTTTTTTCACTTAAGAGTTAGCAAAAGAGATGGAGTTGCAAATTTTATAGAATCCATTTCCAAATTTATAGAGAGAAAACTGATCATAAAATCAAGGATGCCGCGTAGAGACAGCAATTCAGTCTCACATCAGATCATGTCGAGACTAGACATTTTAAAAATGCTTTTAGAAGCCAGATATAGATGCAATAAATCCCTACCATAAAGAATTTACAATGTAATTGTTAGTACTTCAGTCATAGGAAGGTAAAGTGTTGCCTGGCATTAGCACTGTTCCTGCAGTTAATGAATCCTACTTTTCTTTCCTGAATATATAACCTTATGTGACAGATGGGAAATTATACTTCCCATGTTACTTCCAATGCAAATATATAACTGTATACTGAGTGTGAATTAAGGAAACATGGCTTGCAAAATGTTAGCAGATGTAGGTTAAAACACATTTGTATATGAATTGATACACAGGAAATAGTACTTTAATTCAAATGTGAGCAAACATTCATAATAAATTATTTAAATCATTCATTCTTATTTTAATTAAAGGACCACTATAGTCACCCAGACCACTTCAGCTCAATGAAGTGGTCTGGGTGCCAGTTCCCTCAGGTTTTAACCCTGCAGCTGTAAACATAGCAGTTTCAGAGAGCATTGCAGGGTTAATCCAGCCTCTAGTGGCTGTCTTCCTGACAGCCATAAGAGGCGCTTCCCCGACGCTCAATGCGAAAATCGCATTGAGCACGCAGAACATCCATAGGAAAGCATTGAGTAATGCTTTTCTATGGGCGGTTTGAATGTGCGAGTGGCTCTGGCCACACATGCGCATTTGACTCAGCTCGGTAGCTGACATCGGAGGGGGAGGAGAGGTCACCAGCGCCGAGGGTGGCCGGTGCTGGATTAGGTAAGTGGCTTAAGGGGTTTGTTTTCTTGGCACTTTAGTGGTCCTTTAATGCTTCTTTTAAAAAAGGCACAAGAGTACAGATGCTTTTCTGTATGTTTGATATTTAAACAATTATGATTATATTATGCACACTTCAAAGGGATGAGAGTGAGAAAGATTTTGCAATTTAGTCAAATTCGGCTGATCATGTGATCGGCCAAATTTCCCATTTACCACTTTGCTTGAGAATCTGGGGAACAAACTTACTCAAGTCCGAACATGCTCATTTCAGTTGTTGATTTCAAGTGATGTTTCTGCAACCAGAAAGAAGGCCAATGGAATTAAGAAGAAGCGTTTTGTTGTATGTTGTTTGTTTTTGCAAATAAGCAAGATTTCTGCCCAATCATGTGGGCTCAATCGTCTGTCCAATCAAGATGTTGCAAAAAAAAAAAAAAAAAGATGATTAATGTCTAAGGTACAGACAGTAAACATGGAATTTAATAACAGATCAAGTGACAACTGACCAATAGAGGAAAGAAAAGAAGGATTAAAACAAAGCATTAAAACAATTTACATCTGCAACATCTGCAGGAAGAAACAGAATGAGAAAGTACTAGCGCAGGCAGCACATCCACTGGTACTGTATCTGATTCTGCGCAACCAGAGACATTGCTAAGCAGTAAAAAAAAAACAGGGGCTTCAGCCTATGGGTACATTTAAGGCTCTCCCTTCAAATATTAGTTTAGAACCTCTCAAAATCTTATACTCCTCATGCACAATACTAAACAAGAATGTGATTAATCAATACATCAGCTAGCTGCAACAATTGGAAAAAAGAATGGCAAAATCTAGGCAAACATAATTTGAGGGAAAAAAAATGTAAATACCATAAAACAAAATAACCATTTAGTCGCATACATATCAATTGACATATTTTGTGATTGTTGATGATGATAAATGATAAAAGTACATTTATGTGTTGTCACCTCTTTTAATTATAATATTTCTTTATTTCAAAATATGTTAACCCCTTAAGGACCAAACTTCTGGAATAAAAGGGAATCAGACACGTCATGTGTCCTTAAGGGGTTAATGTGCGTGACTAAATATATCTATTATGGCATTTACCTGTATCTAAAAAAAATCCCCTTTATCCTCTTTCCTCTATTCTTATGTGATGTAATGGGACTTTGCATCATTTTGAGACATTGTACAATTTGTCAAAATGTTTTTTTGATACAAAAAAGTATTTCCTTGAGGACTAAGTACAAATAGATAAAACCCACATTGAACTCTAAGAGTCTCCTTATGATGATGGACAAACTTCCCTAGATTAACGCCCCTATGAGGTGTCTTCACATTCTTTCGATGGGTGGGAGGTGCTTAATACTCACACCAAAAAGAAGTGTGTGGAGAGACTTCATATTAATTTGCTTGAGAGTGCACCTATGTGACTTATCAGAAAATAAATTCAGCGTCATCAAGATTTAGCTGCATACCAATTGAGAAAGTTACATGTCTCAGTGGGGACTGCTAAATTGAGGAGTTTTCCATAATGTTTAATTTATTTTAATAAATGTTTTCTATTTTCCTCATTATCCATCTGGCTCCTCCTCCATTATGTTGCAGCTTGTGGGTAGTACCTCCCTTACTGATACTTTGTGAATACAACTTAAAAACAGGATTGAAGGGCTTTGTAGCTAGTGATATATATACATATATATACACATACACACACACACACACATATATATTGCTCAATATAGCAATATATATATATATATATTGTGATAAAGTGCATGGTGTGATCAGTGAAGGAGTCTATATTTCCCCCAGATTTCTAGAGAAGCATATGACATTTAACCCCAGGGGGAGTATGTGTGGTATGCAAGATAAAATAATGTTTAAAGATGGGCCCCTGGGGTGGAGCATTTGGAGAGTAGGGCAGGCCGGTGCTCCACTCCTCAGTTTACAAGCAACTGGGAGACATAAGGTCCAGGCCAGGAATTCAGACTGTCTCCAACCCATTGCTAAGCTGCAATTAATCAGCTGCAGCAGTGGGAATAAACCCCTCCATGCTAAGGAGGTAAGGGAGATTTGTGGTTTCTCCGTTGGAGGTTGGAAGCAGCAGGCTGGTTTGTATCACTGGAGTGCAGACATTGGCAGTCAAGGTGACTGAGCACTGGAGTGCAGACGTTGGCAGTCAAGGTGACTGAGCACTGGAGTGCAGACGTTGGCAGTTAAGGTGACTGAGCACTGGAGTGTAAAGAATTGATAAGACACAAGGTTGGTGAAACCTGTATTTTGTTTATTTTTACCATTGATAGATAGGGAATAAAATGTCAGTAAGCGCTCAGACAAGCTAGGATTTTGTTTACAGGAACTATTGATATATTGGTTATTTTGTATTGATGCTGCCTTCTGTGTGGAGTTCCCAATAAAGAGCCTGGAGTTCTATTAAAAACAAGACTACGTATGTTTTATACGCTAGAGGACTGTGCTAATTGCAATAAAGGATCACAATGTGTGTGTGTGTGTGTGTGTGTGTGTGTATATACACATTTCCAGCATTGCCCTTTCCTGCAATTTTCCTGAAATTTTTTCTTCTTCCATGTAAACCTAATTCCATAGGAGTGATTGAGATTTACTCCAATAAGAAGGTTGAGAGTGTTAAATTTAAAACACTCGTGAATACTTGGAGCCAGGTCTAATACACTTTTATTTTATTTCTTATTTTGATTTTCCACATGCGAAACACATGAGAAAAATACTTCTTAAAAGGGTACAAATATTTAGCAGTGCTCTTTTTTTGTTTTTATTATTTTTGGTGTTCAATTGTAGATATTTAAAAACAAGTATTTGAAGACACTGCTGTATAACACCTTTGTGGTTTACTATAATCACTATTAAGTCACATTTTGTTATATTCTATTGGTTTATCATCCATACAGCGCCAACGTTTTCTGCTGCATTTTACACTTATAGAATGGGTATATCTGACAACAAATAATTAAGACACAAAAATAATATTGATGAAAAGAAGATTCACCACAGTAATCAAAGACATTATTATATGATTTATCTCAAACAACTAAATAGGACCTTGTGCCATTATAATGTGGCCCCAATCTTTAGAAGCCAGACATGGCACTCCATATACCTTCCAAACATCATGGATTTTACATTTTTACCCACATGACACATAGAACACAATATGCACATCATCCATATGACACTTCTAATACATATTGCACCTATAAGACCCCTCTAAATCAAAACATATAGCACCTGCATGACCCCATATTGAATCCAGTACCCACATAAAACTCCTAACACATACAGTGCTATATTTTACCTGTAAAACAGCTCCTAATAGGGGTATTCAATAAATGCAATATGATCAGGAATTGTTTAGCACTGCCATATTTGCACATTTTCACACTAAACTGCATAGATTCATCCATCGAATTACATCATCTATGTTGGTCTTCTACAGTCCATCCACCTAAATGTTATTACCTCACACTTATGCCCCCTGACACCTATCTCAATCCTCTTTGCCATCATTCTCCTGTCACCCACCCACCTTCCATCTCTGCTCCTTAGCCATGCTCCTTGCATACATAATCAAAAGGGGTATAATGGCAGTCCCGACAGCAGCATTATCATTCAAGAGAACATCTGGGGGGGGCGGTAATTCCAGTGGTGCTGACAGGTTACATGGCGGACTAGCTCCGCGGCAGTTTTGGCCGAAAGCGACAAATAAAAGCCCCCACCCAAAAAAACAAAATATATAGGTATAAGCAGTGGGTATAAGCAGTGTCAGTTATGGAATGCAGGATGGCACCCCTGAAAACCCAGAGAGCACAAGATTTCTTCCGATTTAAGGAAGGAAGATAAGACTCGGCCTACCCAAGATGACGGAGGTGTGATATCACCTGCATGGTTGTCTGATGCAGAGTCAGTGCACATGTCAGGGTGAGGATACACCAATTACAGAACACAGGATTGTGGTTATGTTGCAGCAGCTGCAGTCCTAACTGGTGCAGGACTTTCAGAAAATAATAGATGATCTCAGGAGAGAGATATAGGGCATAGTAGTGAGAACAGAAAACAAAATGGATGAGATGTGTGTGGCCAGTAATAGGATAAATGACAGGCTCACGCACCTGGAACACAGTCTTGCTGGGCAAACTTGCTGACCAAGAAGATTGCTCACGGTGAAATAATCTTAAGGTTAGAGGGATATCTGAGAAAATCACTACAGAAGAAATTCCTCAGCACTTACCCTTTTTAAAGCGCTACTTCCCACAGCCACAACCTCGGAGCTGCTGTTAGAGCACACAGGGTGCCCAAACCACGCAATCTTGAATCTGAAATACCCACGGATATAGTTGTGCGACTACACTATTTTCACATAAAGGAAGCCATCCTGTAAGCGCAATGTTATGGTATATAGTATTGATACTAAGTTATACTGTTAGGCATGGGCTGGTAGGCAATACTATACAAGTATTTCACTACACCAAAACAGTAAAACAGTAAAAAAAAAAAAAAACACACAACGAGACTTAAATAACAGTTGCTTCTGGGAAAAGACATGTGCAGTACATGCACAGTGTAACGGACCATTTCAGCACACAAGGGGTTAAAATCTGTTTAGGCGATATTCCCCTTTCAGACATAAAGGCAGCTTCAGTAAAACACCAACCTCCCGAACCGCATACAAGGTAATGCTCCAAACTCCCAAACTGGATATAAAATAGCACTCCAAACTCCCGAACCGGAACCTCATGAATGGCTGCTAGCAGGCGAATAGGAAAAGCTTCCAAGCGGCTTACACTCCTAGCAATCATACTCCTATTAGCATACAGTGAATCCCCCCAAGAACGAGACAGAGCTCCGTGTTGAGGGTCAAGCAGTGGTCTGGTTTACTGAGGGCTACCTGCCCAGTATTTATGCAGGTCTCCCACTTGGTGGACACTCCCCTAGGGGACCAAATGGGAGACTGTTACAAAAGACAGACAGGTATCAATTTAGGACACACAGTCACAATACTTTTCCACAATGCATCCTGACTTCCTCTCTTCTGCCCTGGGGATAATTGAGAAGTAATTCAATTATCTCCCAGGACAAAGGCAAATCGCCATTATGCACGTGGTGGGCACAAAAATATTAAAACGCTTTAAAATACACAACGTCACATTTTATACATAAAACACAGACATGTCACACATCCCCAGATAGCTGGGATCGGAGCGCACAAAACTACCGAACAGCACTCAGATCCTATTCACACAGTTCAATTGCCATGGAGCCAAAGTCTTTAATTACACGAATAGGCTCCATGGCATAGCTATCTGAGTTAACACATTCATATAACAACAACATGTGTTCGGTTCAATCGGCACGAATAAGAACCAGGAGGCGGACGGCTCAGCGGTGTTCGTGCAAATAAGTGTCCGTCTTTAGTTCCATAGTTTAAGCGCTGAACACCGCTAGCCGTTCGGGACTTTCAAAACGGCTACCGCCACGTGTTCGGCAAACAAACAAAGACCACCCTGCCTTCGTTGATTAAGCTGCGGTTAACCGCAGCTTCAGGGAGGTAAATTGGCGGCACACTCCAGCTCCCCGGTGGTCTCGCCTTCGGCAGTTTGTTCGGTAGATAAAATCTACCGAACACCCTGGCAGAAAGGCACGAATAAGCCTTTCTGCAGGGGAAATAAAGTCTTTTAAAGTCTGGTCCATAGTCCAAAGGCAACAGGCGGGCAACCAGACTTCTCCAATGCAATGTGACGAGATTTCTCTCATCACACACAGATTTTTGCCTCTCCTATTGTAAATTAGAGAAGCATGTAGCAATCTCAAATTGTATAGATCACAGTTCAGGAGTGCAAACCACTGTGTACACATATGGAGGCCATTAGGGGCAATTAAATATACAAGGGAAGGTCAATTACCCCTTTCCCAACCAAAGATGGACAAGCATGTGGCGGGAGTTGAAATGTCCGACCAACTGCCTTACCTAATGCAAATGGCGACACCCAATGCCTTTATTCTATACAAAAAGGCAAATACTGACGTTAAATCCACATTTCTGGATTTTCAGTTTCAGCTGATTTCTGGGCTACTTACTGAGTGCCACAGTGGGGAACCATCAGCCGGGCCTAGCAGCATAAGGGTTGAGACAGGTCACTTCTGTTTCTGCATACCACCAACCCCCAAAAAGAAGACACCCCAGAAAAGGTGCAGGTTGTGCTACCAAAGGGGAATAAGGACAGAAACCAGTTTTACTGCCCTGATTTCCCCTCTCAGCCCTTCCTTTGTATTGGCAACTGTTTTAAAGTTTTACACACTGAGGGCAAATAAGTTGCAAATTGTGTGTATGTGTGTGTGTGTATATATATGTATGTGAGTGTGTGTGTGTGTTCCACTCACCACTACAAGACTGCCTATAGATGGGCCTATCTTTAGATCGCTCAGCAATCTCCTTGACGAATCCCTGATCGATCCCAACACAAACCTGGTGATTAAATCTGCTATTTATCTTGCTTTCTACGGTTTTCTCAGACCCAGAGAGTTCACCGTTGCTTGCCAAGGGGATATCACATGCAGCCTCAAAGCATCACACCTCACTAAGATGGAAGATCACTACGTACTTACGCTCCCATGAACAAAAACTAATCACTCACAACACCCCACCATTATTCCTCTCTTTCCTACCGATAACGCCTGGTGTCCGGTCAAGGCGCTAGACCACCTACGGTCAACCCATCACGCTCACTTACCAGACTCTCCGCTCTTATTACTACAAGGGCACCCGCTCACCACGGCTAAATTCATGGCACACGTCAGAACATTACTATCCAAACTGGGTTACAATCCGGCTTCATTCTCCGGGCACTCCTTCCGCATAGGAGCCGCTTCATCAGCCTCTAGCACAAAAACCCCGGTCCACATCATCAAGAGACTGGGTCAATGGAAATCCTCCATATACCATTAGTGTTGTCGCGAACCCGAAATTTTCGGTTCGCGAACGGCGAACGCGAACTTCCTCAAATGTTCGCGAACCGGCGAACCGCGCGAACCGCCATTGACTTCAATGGGCAGGCGAATTTTAAAACCAACAGGGACTCTTTCTGGCCACAAAAGTGATGGAAAAGTTGTTTCAAGGGGACTAACACCTGGACTGTGGCATGCCGGAGGGGGATCCATGGCAAAACTCCCATGGAAAATTACACAGTTGATGCAGAGTCTGCTTTTAATCCATAAAGGGCAGAAATCACCTAACATTGACACCTGTCCTCTTTAAAATCTAAAGCTTAAGCTATTGTTAAAACAGATATGAGTGGTGGCACTGACTGTGCAAATGGGCAAGGCATCCAACCTGACACAGAAGCTGGCAGGCAGGCAACTGCTCTTCTATTACAGTGAAAAAAAATGATTTCTTTAAAATCTAAAGCTTAACCAATTGTTAAAACAGATATGAGTGGTGGCACTGGGCAAGTAGGCACAGTATCCAATGTGAACCTCACACAGAAGCTGGCAGGCAGGCACCTGCAATTACATTACACAGGAAAAAAAAAAAAAAAGCAGCCTGATGTTATAGCCCTAAAAAGGGCTTTTTGGGGTGCTGTCCTTACAGCAGAGATCAGATGAGTCCTTCAGGATTGTAGTGGACACTGAATTTCCCTATCTAATCAGCAGCAGCTAAACTTTCCCTCCTCTCACTAAGCATGCAGCTTCAGAATGAATCGAAAATGGATGCTGGGAGGGAGGTTGGAGGGTGTGGAAGGGAGGGAGTGCTGCTGATTGGCTGGAATGTGTCTGCTGACCGAGAGGCACAGGGTCAAAGTTTGCCCAATAATGACGAATAGGGGGCGGATCGAACCGCCCATGTGTTCGCCCGCGGCGGCGAACGCGAACACGCTAAGTTCACCGGGAACTGTTCACCGGCGGACAGTTCGGTACATCACTATATACCATACATACATACCATGACCAGAAAGAGAGCTTCGTCAAGCCTTCAGGAACTTGGTTATGTAAAAATGCAATAAAGTGTGTATTTTCTCGAATTTCTCTTTTGTCCTCTTTTATTTACAGGCCCACACGTACGTTGGTTTCGGCACACCACAACCAACTTTCCCTTTTCAGATACTATCCATTACGTATTAAATTCCGAGCACAAGTAGAAAGGCCATTAGGCCTGAATTTGTGGGAGGAGTAAGTCCCCTACTTAAACTCCCAGCCCCTACTCACCTCTGCCGATCCAGTTGATTGTCCCCATCCACCTACACCCTGTTAGCATTACAATTCTCCTTGGTGGGCCCTCTTTTATTTACGGGCCCACTCGTACTTTGGTTTCGGCACAGCACAACCAACTTTTCCTTTTCAGATACTATCCATTACATTAAATTCCGAGTGTATATATATATATATATATATATATATATATATATAAATAGCCAAAAGTACAAGATAGCACTCCAGGGACTTCCAGGTCGAATGAATAAAACTTAGCTTTTATTAGCTCAAAATAAAAATCAACGTTTCAGTCTGTATCACAGACTTTCATCAGGATCCTGATACAGTGCAGGACCCTGATGAAAGTCTGTGATACCGATTGAAACATTGATTTTTATTTTGAGCTAATAAAAGCTAAGTTTTTTTATTCATTCGACTTGGAAGTCCCTGGAGTGCTATCTTGTACTTTTGGCTGTATCTGTTTGCTGATAAGCACCGGGCAAGTACATCAAGGAAGGTGGAGTGCATTACTATTTTTGTTATATATATATATATATATATATATATATATATATATATATCTTTTTTTATTATTTTAATTTTTTTTATTTTTTTTAGTTCTTACATTTTAAAGTTGCTGACAACATTTAGGGCCAAGGAGGCTGCTGTAATTCTGACCTCTGACTCTGATTATTTTATTTTTTATTTAGTTAATTAGGGTGCATGGCAATTCATGAGAAATTGGGGAGTTTAGTGTTACGTTAGGGGTGAAAAGTAAAAAAAAAACATTATAACATTATTTAGTTAAAGTTAAAAATGCTGAGGAAGTTCTGAATTCTATCAGCAGACAGAGTTGACACAGTGCCTCAGAGTATGATGCAGGTTAATACAGTGAATAATACCATATCTAAGAAATGGTAAGCCTTTGTGGCACAGTTTGAATTATCAGCATGCTAAGATGCTCTGAAATCAGACATGGACCCAGCATCAAAATTCAAAGTTTGAAAAAAAACCCGACATGGCTTGGTCTCCAATGTGCCCCTTCAACATCCACATATCCCTGAAAAATGTACAAATGGGGTTACTGTTGTACTAAGACGACATTGTTGAGCAACATATTGGGTGTTATACTGCCGTAGCACACATAAGGATTGCAAAATATACAGTAACATCTCCAAGTGTGTGTCAAAAAGGCAGAAAAAATGCTACTAGACTTGGTACAAACTAGCAAAAAAAATATCCTGCACTAAGGTTTAAAATATGCCATTTGAAATACTACTACTGTCCACTTTTACACACTGCTATAATGCTCTAAATTGAAACAAAGGCCCATCAAATCAGTCTCTCAAAATTCTACTGTAAATATTGAAATGGACAGGTCTCCTATATGGCACTGTAGCTTGACAAAATAGTGCCAAAGACCTACAATGGGGGTATCGTTGTACTGAGCAGATGTAGCTGAACACAAAATTAATTATTGTATTTTGTGACTTGTTACTACCAAAAAAAACCTTAAAATCCTAGACACATTATTCTGTAAATCAGAACAACTAAATTAATTCAATTTTAATTATTTCCCTTAGCCTGCACTAATTATGCACACATTATTATTGCAAAAACTGTTGTAAATTTTTTTTATTTATTTTTTATAATAAATACGCATTTGTATATGTTCAATTTAAAGCCCTTTTTGTCTTTTTTTTTAAAAATAGACATAGAATAGGTAAAATAGGTATAGAATATCTGCAAGTGCAATAAAATAGTAAAATGTGAATTGCAGTTGAACGCAAACAGCAAAAAATTACTTGTGTACTTAAATGCAATTGCTTATCATTACTAGGCCATAGCCAGAAGCATAAGTGGTTTCAGCTCCACCGTACCCATCGTACCCACCCACCACTCATTGGGTCCACAAAACAAATATTTAGTATTTTACAAGTTGCAAATGCCAAAAGGATAGACCAAAAAAGTTACCTGCACTTTTCCCAAATCCCTATGCATATTTAAACAAAGGGAGGTTATTTAGTTTCAAGAATGGCCATGAGAGACTTTAGCCCACCTGTCACATCAAGGCAAACCTCTCAGGTGGGTCCGACACTAACCTTTCACCTTGCTTCCTTGAGCTTCTGGCAAAGATATCTCTGAGACATGGGTATTTTTTTCTTATATACACCCCTACATGCTTATTAACCACTAATAATACTTTGTATTTACCTAACATGATGCATTGGCCAGGTCCACCTTTTCAGAAGGTGTGACAAGCATAACTAGACAAAAATGGGGGGGAATTCATGGTGCTTAGACACAACACAAATGACTTAAATTCTCCACAAGAGGAGGCTGGCACTCATTAAATTTAAACATATAGCAATAGCATGTTAACAAGAAACACACGTTTGTGCACAAAAACCACCAAACTTCACCTCATCCACAAGCATACCATGCCTTTGCACCGAATAAAACAAGGGGAGTAAACACGTTGATACATAAAGATTGGATATTTTAAATGCAACATGGAGTTTGCAGACAAGGAGAGCAGACTGCTGGTATTGGTGGGATCTCTTAATGATGTATCTATGAATATTGCTAATATGTATCTACCCAACTCGAACCAGATCCACTTCATCTCAAAACAAACTCTAAGATGCAGGGACACCTTATTATGCACCCTGTTCCAAATTATTATGCAAATTCTATTTAAGTGTCACAAAGATTAAATATTTAGTTTTTCAGTTTAACTCATGGATGGCATTGTGTCTCTCCCGGAATCATGGGAAGAGAGCTGGTCGGCCCCTTTAGGGTCCCTGAAGGTGTAAAGATGACCTCTGCAAAGTATGTGGAGTTTCTGACTGACCACTTTCTTCCCTGGTACAGAAGGAAGAACGTAATGGCACCCCCAGGCATAAAAGGGGTTAAAAGCCGTTTAGTAGATCTTCCCCTTCCAGAGATACAGGCACAGCTACTGCAGAACACCAACAGGAAAAGCAGACAATCAGCTTACACTCCTGGCAATCAGTCTCTAACAGCATACAGTACATCCCCCCCAAGAACGAGACAAGGCTCCGTGTTGAGGGTCAAGCAGTGGTCTGTTTTAATTAACACTAACAGACTTTTATGCAAGTCCCCATGCAAGGGGACATCCCACAGGGAGGGACAACATGTAACCAATCCCGTACAGTAAAACATAAAACACACCCAGCACAAACACATAAAATCCTACCCTCTGCCTGTGATATAATTACTGAACACAATGGGTTAATGTAATTTATCACAGGCAGGAAAAATACAGTTTTTACAGCATATTCATAACTTCTAAAATATACATCACATTCACATAAAAATTATATATTCACAATCGATACATTCAGGGGAACAACATATCAAAAAATCAGGATGAAAATGGCATGAATCAGACCAGGGTTCAGAAGTTAGTAAAGTATCTTTTGGGGCCTGGCTGGCAGCATGGCTATCTGGCCCAAACCGGTTTTACAGAGCCCTCTATCCTGTAGACAATGGGGAAAATAATCCAATTATATCCAGGGATAGAGGCAGACTCCATTGAGCACATGTTACCAGTAAAACACAAAAGGATACAAAAATACATAACTCCTATCATACTGAATTGATCGGGCCAAATCTCCCAGGGTCCATAGTCACAGGGCAAGAGGCGGGCAACCAGGCTCCTCCAATGCCATGTGGCGAGATTGGTCTCGTCACAAAGAACTAGGCCTTCCGTAATAAAATCATCTTCATGCATGACAATGCACCATCTCATGCTGCAAAGAATACCTCTGCATCAATGGCTGCTATGAGGATAAAAGGAGAGAAAGTCATGGTGTAGCCTCCATCCTCCCCTGAACCCAATCCTATTGAGAACCTTTGGAGCATCCTCAAGCAAAGGATCTATGAGGGTGGGAGACAGTTTACATCCAAACAGCAGATCTGGGAGGCTACTCTGACATCTTGCAAACAAATTCAAGCAAAAACTGTCCAAAAACTCACAACTTCAATGGATGCAAGCCTATTGAAGCTTCTATCAAATAAGGAGTCCTATGTTAAAATGTAACGTGACCAGTTAAAATGTTGTTATACGTTTGATTGAAATAGCTTTTGATTTCAGTAAATATGCTGCAAACACAACAAATGGTTTTCCGTTCTTTACAACCTATGAAGTGTTTTGAAACTTACTGTGCGTACTAATTTGGAACAGTGCATTGTAAGTTTTTTATGTTTAAAAAAAATACTGTTATCATTAGGTTTGTTCAATACAATTTGAATTGTACTCTTAATAGTTGATGAGAATCAATTGTTTAGGTAAATGAGAAAAATATCATTTGCATAATAATTTGGAACAGGGTGTACAGCTAGTCATCTCTGGTAAAGTACCCCCCCACAATAGAAAAAGTAGGCAGAGCAAACAGCTGGCAGTGTTATGTCACAAATATGATATCTATGACACATGGTGTACACAAAGCATGTAAAAGTCTAGCAAGGGCCAAATAAACAAGGTTTAGGTCTACGTGGGCCGCAAAAAATCCCAGAAATTTTCATAGAAACGTAGGTTTATTTTGGAAAGTACAGTGTGTGTGTGTATATATATATATATATATATATATATATATATATATATATATATATATATTGTGACAGAGTCTATGGGAGGGTAATAGAAGGAAGGTATCTAGGACCCAGAATCCTCCATAGTCTATACTCATTCACCTGCCCAAATAGCAACTGCTGAGGCTTTAATTAGCAGGTCTCAGAGCAGAAAGAAGTCAGATACAATCTGACCTGCAGAGAGAGCAGGTCTGTGCAGAGCAGCATCTAAACAAAGTGCTAAAGGTTGGTGAAACCAATGCTTATTTTTGATTTGTGTAGTTTATTACCCTTGTTAGTAAGGGACATTTCTTTATGTTTAGTTAGTGCTCAAATTTGAGCTAGGATTTTTTTTTGTAGATTTTCCTTTCTGTTGTGCTGCAATATTTGAACAAACTGATTGCTGTATGGATTTTGTGCACGCTCTAAATAAACCACACCCTTTTTGCACAAGAGACTGTTGTTCTATGCCTGTTACCCTAGAGGACTGTGTTGCTTTGCCCATAAAGGTCTCAGTATATATATATATATATATATATATATATATTAAAAAAACAGCATCCCCCATATATTAAATCCAAGTCCCCCTCTAGCCAACAAGCAAACTCCATTCACATTGCCACTGCCAGTATGTGACTCTGGAGTCTGGCCTCTGGTATATCCCAACGTCGTCCACACCCTGTGCCAAAATGGATCCTCCCACTACTTCTTGACACCTTGTGAAGGTGGAGCACATCAACGTGGCGTTGTGTGCCTCCGTGCACCTCCGGGTCCTCCACTGTCCAGCCACAGCCATCGCAACATGGACCGACAAACACACGCTCACTGACAGATACAGACATTCACTGACACACAAAAACAGACACAACTCACTGACACACATACACTTTCTGACAGACACATACACACACTCACTCACTGACAGACACATACTTACACATTCTTGCACACACATTATTCTAATTATACCTGGGGTCCAGTCGGGATTTTCTGTCTGGAGATCTTCTCACTGCTCCCTCACGCGCAGTGTAGTGAGGCCTAGCACCTGGATGAGGTCATATCCCGGTGCCCGGCATTACTACAGATGGAGCAGTGAGGAGCAGGAACACTGAGCTCCCTCGCTGCATCCACCTTCCCCTCCTCCCCGGCTGGGTAAATGTTAGCAGAGTAGGAACCTGCAATGTGGGGAAAGAAGGTGCCTACTCTTCTTGGAACACTAGGCATGTTCTCGTGGCTTTCCAGGCCGCAAAGATGTACATTGTGGGCCTCGAGTTTGACATAGTAAACTATACTCCACAACCAAAGATTACACATATTATTCTGCTGTACACTCCACGGATTCCAGGTTGGATATGTGACTAGTTTATAGAACAAACCTACACAATGTCACATTTGACATGATCACCTGGTCAGACCACACCCTAGTATGAACCACAATCCAAGCGCTACACCCTACATTTTGTAAGGGGCTCTGGCGTCTGAACAAATCGGTCCTACGCACAAAATAGGTTAGAGAAATCAGTTGGAAGAAATGAGTGATGCGCAACCATTATTGCCAGAGGATGTAGATAACCGGGATATGTCTCAGTCAGGAAGCATTACACACGTACGGTGTGATGATGATGATGTTGTACATGCTGCTGCTTACTTTGCTGAGTTGTCAGATACAAGTGAAGCGGTTGATGATGACGATGCGTCCGTGGATGTCACGTGGGTGCCCGCTAGAAAAGAAGAAGAACAGGGGGAAAGTTCAGATGGGGAGACAGAGAGGAGGAGGAGGAGACAAGTTGGAAGCAGGGGGAGGTCGTCGCAAGGAGCTAGTGGCACAGTCAGACAGCATGCATCGGCACCCGGGATCAGCCAGACAGCACGCCAATCAACGCATGCTGTGTCCACCACCAGAATGCCGTCATTGTAGGGCTCAGCAGTGTGGCATTTTTTTTGTGTGTCTGCCTCTGACAACAGCGATGCCATTTGCAACCTGTGCCAAAAGAAACTGAGTCGTGGGAAGTCCAACACCCACCAAGGTACAACTGCTTTGTGAAGGCACATGATCGCACATCACAAACGCCTATGGGATCAACACATGAGTACAAGCAGCACACAAACTCAAAGCCGCCATCCTCCTCCTGGTCCAGCATCTTCAGCCACGTTAACCACAGCTGTCCTCCTTGCCCCCTCTCAACCATCCGCCCCTCCGTCTCTCGCCTTGAGCAGTTCCTGCTCATCTGCCCACAGTCATGTGTCTGTCAAGGACATGTTTGAGCGTAAGAAGCCAATGTCACAAAGTCACCCCCTTGCCCGGCGTCTGACAGCTGGCTTGATTGAACTCTTAGCCCGCCAGCTTTTACCATACAAGCTGGTGAAATCTGAGGCGTTCAAAACTTTTTTAGCTATTGGGACACCGCAGTGGAAGGTACCCGGACAAAATTTCTTTGCACAAAAGGCCATCCCCAACCTGTACTCGATTGTGCAAAAGGAAGTAATGGCATGTCTGGCACACAGTGTTGGGGCAAGGGTCCATCTGACCACTGATACCTGGTCTGCAAAGCATGGTCAGGGCAGGTATATCACCTACACTGCGCATTGGGTAAACCTGCTGATGGCTGCCAAGCATGGAATGCGTGGCTCTGCAGAGGAGTTGGTGACACCGCCACGACTTGCAGGCAGGCCTGCTGCCACCTCCTCTACTCCTCCTACTCCATCCTCTTCCATAACCTCCTCGGCTGAGTCCTCTTCTGCTGCTGCGTCTTGCTCCACATCAACGCCCCCCCCCCAGCTCCCCAGGTACTGTTCCACATCCCGGATACGGCAGTGTCATGCCGTCTTGAGGTTGACTTGCCTGAAAGCAGAGAGTCACACCGGACCAGCACTCCTGTCCCCCCTGAATGCACAGGTGGATCAGGGGCTGACTCCGCACCAACTGGAGATCGGCAAAGTGGTTTGTGACAACGGAAGAAATTTGTTGGCGGCATTGCATTTGGGCAAGTTGACACATGTGCCGTGCATGGCACATGTGTGTAATCTGATCGTACAACGCTTTGTGCATAAGTACCCAGGCTTACAGGATGTCCTTAAGCAGGCCAGGAAGGTGTGTGGCCATTTCAGGCGATCCTACACTGCCATGGCGCACTTTTCCGATTTCCAGCGGCGAAACAACATGCCAGTGAGGCGCTTGATTTGCGACAGCCCGACACGTTGGAATTCAACACTCCTAATGTTCGACCGCCTGCTCCAACAAGAAAAAGCCATTAACGAGTATTTGTATGACCAGGGTGCTAGGTCAGCCTCTGCGGAGCTGGGAATTTTTTTTGCTACGTTACTGGGCGATCATGCGCAATGCCTGTAGGCTCATGCGTCCTTTTGAGGAGGTGACAAACCTAGTCAGTCGCACCGAAGGCACCATCAGCAACATCATACCATTTGTTTTCTTCCTGGAGCGTGCCCTGCGAAAAGTGCTGGATCAGGCCGTAGATGAGCGTGAAGAGGAAGAGGAAGAGTTGTGGTCACCATCACCACCAGAAACATCCTTATCAGCATCGCTTGCTGGACCTGCCGCAACGCTGGAAGAGGATTGTGAGGAAGAGGAGTCAGAGGAGGAATGTGGCTTTGAGGAGGAGGAGGAAGACCAACCACAACAGGCATCGCAGGGTGCTCGTTGTCACCTATCTGGTACCCGTGGTGTTGTACGTGGCTGGGGGGAAGAACATACCTTCATTGAGATCACTGAGGTGGAGGAACGGGAAATGAGTAGCTCGGCATCCAACCTTGTGCAAATGGGGTCTTTCATCCTGTCGTGCCTGTTGAGGGACCCTTGTATAAAAAGGCTGAAGGAGAACGACCTGTACTGGGTGTCCACGCTACTAGATCCCCGGTATAAGCAGAAAGTGGCTGAAATGTTACCGAATTACAGCAAGTCAGAAAGGATGCAGCATTTGCAAAATAAATTAAAAAAGTATGCTTTACACAGCGTATACTGGTGATGTCACAGCACAACGGGAATATAACAGGGGAAGAGGTGAAAGTAATACTCCTCCTCCCACGACCACGCCGGCAAGGACAGGATGCTTTAAAGACGTGTTGTTGATGGAGGACATGAGGAGCTTTTTAAGTCCTACGCATCGCCACATCCCTTCGGGATCCACCCTCAGAGAACGACTCGACTGACAGGTAGCAGACTACCTCGCCTTAACTGCAGATATCGACACTCTGAGGAGCGATGAACCCCTTGACTACTGGGAGTCCAGGCTTGACCTATAGCCTGAGCTATCCCAATTTGAGAACTTCTGGCCTGCCCCGCTTCAATTGTCCTGTCAGAAAGGACCTTCAGTGCAGCAGGAGGTATTGTCACTGAGAAGAGAAGTCGCCTAGGTCAAAAAAGTCTAGATTACCTCACCTTTATTAAGATGAATGAGGGATGGATCCTGAAGGGACTGACAGTGGGCGATACATTTGACTTAAAAAGGCCTGATGAGATGAGCTGCCTTGGGCTAAAAATGGTGACCCCATGTAGGAGGAAGAGTCCCTATTCTGCTCTGTGTCAGTGTGTATCAGGGTCCCTGAGGACAGGTGTCAATCCATATCTGCCAAGTGACCCTATGTAGGGGGAACAGTCCCTATTCTGCTCTGTGTCAGTCTGTATCAGGGTCCCTGAGGACAGGTATCAATCCATATCTGCTAAAGTGACACTATGTAGGGGAAACAGTCCCTATTCTGCTCTGTGTCAGTGTGTATCAGGGTCCCTGAGGACAGGTGTCAATCCATATCTGCCAAGTGACCCTATGTAGGGGGAACAGTCCCTATTCTGCTCTGTGTCAGTGTGTATCAGGGTCCCTGAGGACAGGTGTCAATCCATATCTGCCAAGTGACCCTATGTAGGAGGAACATTCCCTATTCTGCTCTGTGTCAGTCTGTATCAGGGTCCCTGAGGACAGGTGTCAATCCATATCTGTTAAGTGACCCTATTTAGGGGGAACAGTCACTATTCTGTTCTGTGTAAGTGTGTATCAGGGTCCCTGAGGACAGGTGTCAATCCTTATCTGCCAAGTTACCCTATGTAGGGGGAATAGTCTCTATTCTGCTCTGTGTCAGTGTGTATCAGGGTCTCTGAGGACAGGTGTCAATCCATATGTCAAGGTGTCAATATGTCATATGTCAGGTGTCAATCCATATCCATTGTGATTTAGGAATGTTAGGTAATTTATGCCCTTTATGGATTAAAACCAGACTCTGCATCAACTGTGTAATTTTCCATGGGAGTTTTGCCATGGATCCCCCTCCGGCATGCTACAGTCCAGGTGTTAGTCCCCTTGAAACAACTTTTCCATCACTATTGTGGCCAGAAAGAGTCCCTGTGGGTTTTAAAATTTGCCTGCCCATTGAAGACTGAGGCGTTCACCGTTCGCGAACCGAAAATTTTATGTTTGCGACATCACTACACTCCAGTGCTCAAATACAAAAATCACTGATTAATAGATATACCCCAAATGAAAACATGCATGTATTTAATTTTGTATAGATTTTCATTGGTTACATATCTAAATACAGCATGTAAAAGTTGCAGATGTCTTGTCTAAAGCCTTTGCAAGCCCTCCCCATCCAACCAAGTCTATACTTTTTGTGGCTGTCCAATTACAGACTTTCTATTTGTGCATTTTTATTTTAGCTGCACTGAGCTAAAGACCTAGGAAGAAACAAGATTGGTTGCTGATTGATAGCCAGAGGAGTGTAAAAGGGTATATTTATAAAGGTGTTAATTTCCATTAAAATCTGCACTTTTTTATATTTCAAAAGAGAACACATTCTTTACATATGAAGCACTTCCAACAAGCTGTTTTAGGGGTGTGTAATGTACCTTTAAGCCTGTGGTTTAGAAAATATCTACCGTAAATTGCTATGCTTTCATTGCAATTTGACTTTTTTAACAGACATGATTTGCAATGTATTGAATATGCACATTTGGGATGACTGCCAAATTTGCATATAAATTCACTTTAATAAGTCAAGAAAATTAATTATTTTCATCCAGGTCAAATATAAATTCAAATCTTTTGAGATGAATGTGTAAGGGCTGCTCCACAGAAGAGAAGTAATAAAATGATTATTACAACTTATATTCCACCACATATATTTTAACCGCCTCGTATATCTCCTTCACTGTGAATGGGACATCTATCTTATATGCTGTGTCTATGGGTATCAGAGGCAGCTCAATATTATGTAAGAAGTCATCTATGTCACTGTGAGATGATTGTGTAACCTATTTATTCGCCTTTAGATTGTAGAGTGATTCGCCAGAGTTGGTGCATTCATTTAGTATTCAGTTTGATAACTTCCGCGTTGCAGATTGGGTCTATTTTTGTTTGGGCATATCTGGTTTTCAATATATATAAAGGGTATAGTACAGAAACCTATACCAATGGGGGTGCCACAATCACCAAACGTGAGTATAATTGCCATATATTTCTCATGATGACCGTATAAGAGATAAAAAATATATATATAGTGAAGCATTTAATGACACAAAATAAAATAAAAACTGAAATATACACTCACAAGGAAGATGGCACAAAGAGACATATATCTAATTGTGCAAACACGCTTGTCAACACCTTCAGGGTTAAGTTCCCTTTAAAAACAGGTACAATGCCAATGCCTTCTAAGTATGAGTCCTTTCTTTATAGGTCTGTATACAAAGAGGCACCAGGCAAGGATGACAGGTGAAAGTTAAGTCTTCAGGGGATGTTGGCAAGCTTCTCCGCTCAACGCGTTTCATCTCAGCGACTTTTTCAAGAGCTGTGAGTCCTCGGTAGATCCAGCTTTTTAAATCTTCAATTTTGTGCGGCTTTTTCGCATGCGCATGCCCATCGCGGCGGACGTGATAGTGCATGTTACCGCACATGCGTGCACGTCCAGCCTGACACACAAAAAAACTTTATTGCTGCTGTATGCCCGAGGACATTAGTCAATGTCAGACCACTTGATCTGACTGACTATTATGAGCAATCGCTCATCTAGTCAAGGCAAAAAACGGAGTGGAAACAGTCTCTTATACAATCTTAATATGCCAATACAATGAAACATTCATATATTCTTAAAAATAATTATAAAACTTGATAGCATCAATCAATTTTATTTATTCAAAATACTTCTAAAAAACCTTTTTGACGTGGCAAAGTACAATATAATACCAATAAAACTCATACATATAATTAAAAGTAAATAAATAACAGAGAACCATATATTATTTTCTGAAAAACACATAGTAATCAAAAATAGTAAGGAGGAAAGATGTTCCAAAATCTCAGGTTGGAGTGCATGACAAGGGCACCAACTGCAGGAACATTGAAAAAATTATATAAAATAAGAAATATAAAATAAGAATAGACTAGGGTTAAAACCTGGATTTAAAAAGACACCAACAATGAGAAAAAATCTGTGTAAAATGTAAGATATAAAATATTAATATATATATATATATATATATATATATATATATATATAATCTCTTAAATGTAATTCCCGTCTTTCCTACAAGGATACACAATTTGAGAAAATTAATAGGTGCATAATTGATCAATCCATAAAAACCAACAGATCAATATCCACATTTAAACCACTAGGGGAGCAAGTTTTAAGTCTATGTATCCATTCTGTTTCTTTCATAGCTAAAGCTTTCTCATTTCTCAATATCTCCTCCTCTCCAGTGGGGGGTAATAGCATCTATCCCTATACATTTAAAATCCTGGAAGTTAAAATGAGGGCAGTTTATACAGTGTCTAGAGACACTGTGTTTTATATTTCCTCTTTTAATGCCATTAAGATGTTCCAGGATTCTAACATGTAGTTTCCTTATCATATGTCCCACATATTGAATGCCACATTTATATTCAAGAAGATAAATTACATTCCTTGTTTGACAATTTATAGAATGTTTAATTTTAAAAATCTCCTTAGTTGTGGTACATTTAAATTCTATTGTTTTTTTTGTTTTTGAAATTTACATGTACTACAGTTGCTGGATTTAAAAAAACCTTTTGGCTTTTCCCTAGCGAAATTATCAGCATCACTACCTGAAGTAGTGGCTTCCTTAGAAGGTTTGATGCGGGGTAAAGCGCTAGGTGCTAGAATGGATTTTACATTTTGTGTTTTTTTGTAAATACTCTGTTTAGTCGGTAAAATATTTTTTTCAAATTGATCAATTTAAAATGGGCCAAAATTTCCTAATAATTATCTCTATCTGATGTGTCTTATTGTTTTATCTTGTAATAAAGGAAGTACTGAAATCTGTTTATTTTTCCAGGAATTTTTTTTATTATTTTTACTTGTTGAGTTCTTTAAAAGTTGAGTTCTATCCTTATTGTCTGTCTCTCTTTTAGATTAGTTCAACAGTTGAGGAGGGTAATGCCTATCTTCAAACTTTTTATTTAAAATCTTGACCTGTTCATTAAAATCTGACTTCTTTGTGCAATTCCTGAGGAGTCTTGTATGTTTGCCTTTTGGTGTATTTTTCAGCCAATTTGGGTGATGACAGCTTGAAAATTCTATAAAGCTATTGCCATCTGTGGGTTTGAAATATGTTTTGCTACAGACGACTCCTGAGGACACGAAGAAAGAAAGATATAAAAAGTTGATGGTCTGGGTCCGAATTTCAGCGGTAAAACGTAGTCCATAAAAATTAGAATTAATATACATTAAAAATTCTTCTAGTAGCAATCTATCACCTTCCCAAATAATTAAAACATAATCACTATATCTTTTCCAGAGCACCACGTTCACCCTTTAACTGTAGGTGCACTTTAACTGTAGGTGTACGGTTCTCGCCTTTTTGAGTTGTTTGCCTAGGCTCTTATTCAGCGTGGTCTTATGGCAAGATTCCAAATCCGCTATTGTCTTTTCTAGGGTGGAGGTGTCTGCGTGTAACTTCTTACCCCTACCTCCCATCTGAATAAACCTACTTATAATTACTGCCTTATGGGCAAGCCATGTGGTTGGGAATTGAGTATGCGTGTTTACATGGCCAGAGAAGTAGAGAGATCTTTTGCTATGACTTCTCTTACCTCCTTTGTGCGTAAGACCGATTTGTTCAGACGCCAGAGCCCTTTACCCCATGTAGGGTGTAGCCCTTAGATTGTTCTCTGTACTGGGGTGTGGTCTGACCAGGTGATCATGTCAATTGTGACATTGTGTAGGTTTGTTCTATAAACTAGGCACATATCCAATCTGGAATACGTGGAGTGTACAGTAGAGTAATATGTATAATCTTTGACCGTGTGGTATAGTGTAGGCCATGTGTTATAGATATCATATTTGTGGAATAACACTGCCAGCTGTTTGCTCTGCCTACTTTTTATATTGTGGGCGGGAACTTTACTAGAGATGACTAGCTGTGGGTCCAGCACGCAATTAAGGTCCCCGCATATAATAAGGTGTCCCTGCTTCATAGAGTTTATTTTTCTTAACCATTTGGAGATGAAGTGGATCTGGTTCGAGTTGGGTACATACATATTAGCAATAGTCAAAGGTACATCATTAAGATATCCCACCAATACCAGCAGTCTGCCCTAATGTGTCTGCAAACTCCATGTCGCATTTATTTTTTATTTTTTATATTTACTTTATTTTTTATTTCTGTTACAATTGAAATAAAGAATAGTTTAGTTCAAGACATAACAAGTGAGAACAAATTATTACATTGGAGTGTGTAATTTTGTGAATTGATTTTGATCAACAACTGAGTTCAAGTCAATAGATGTTTTACATATCAATAAATATGTCTTTCCTACAAATATTCCATTACAAATTAATTTTGTTTTCTCTATATTTTAATAGAAATACAAGCTAAAAGGATAGTAAGTTTAAAAGACAGTACAACAATAAAACTACATTAATTTGCCATTCAATTTGTCCTTAAGGAGGAGGGGGGAGTCAATGTAAATTCCCCATCTAAATTAAATCAACATTATTCTCTCTGAAATCTTTCCAAGGGGCCCAAAGCTTCAGATATTTAGCGTATTGAGAGTGATCTTGGGAGAAAACTGCCTCCATTCTATATTGGTAATCTATTTGTTGCAAAATCTCTATCCAATTAAAGCCACCTTTAAATTTCCATTTACGTGCAATACAAATTTTAACTGCTAACATTAGATGCACAATTAGACAATTCTGAAGATAATTTCCAGGGAGCAAAATTTTGAAAAGTAAAGTCTGAGGAGTTATATCAAATTTGATTCCTAACAAAGATATGACAAAATTCTGTAAGGACTTAATAGTATTTTTTAATTTGGGGCAGCCCCACCAGATGTGTAAGAAAGAACCTTCATAAGATTCACATCTCCAACACATTTGTGATGCGTTGGAGTTGAATTTATGTACTCTAACTGGAACCAAGTACCAGCGCAAAGTTATTTTGTAAAGAGTGTCTATTAGATTCACACTATGAATAGTCTTCCTAACTATGATCAAATCATTCGTCCATTCTTTGAATTCCAATTCAACATTCATCTCCTTTTCCCATTTAATCCAAGGTGAGATTTTTTCTAGTGGTTGCAATTGGATAAGAAAATTAGAAACCCTGGAGGTAATCTTATGCTTGAAGTATTTATTAAGTAAATCAGTTAGAGGGTTGTCGGTTACAATAATTTTTTGTGATGACTTATTTTTCAATCTAAGACAGCTAAAAACTTCTCTAGGCCCGAAATCAAATCTAGACTGAAGCGAATCGAGCGACAACAATCTAAAAAATACCCCTCTCTGTCTCATTCACTTTGCCAGAAGCTCAAGGAAGCAAGGTGAAAGGTCAGTGCAGGACCCACCTGAGAGGTTTGCCTTGATGTGGCAGGCGGGCATTCCTTGCAATGGCCATTGGAGTAACTAAATAACCTCCATTTGTATAAATATACATAGGGATTTAGGAGAGAATGCAGGTAACTTTTTTTCTTTGGTTTTTACTGTATGTATTGAGGCTGATGTGTACTATGGTCGTTGCTGCCGCCAGGAGTGATGGGAGTTTGAGCGCAGGACTTGTTTTTTTGTATTTGTATTCACTTTTTGTATCACACAGCTATGTTACAATGCTGCCGCCCATCCCATGTGTTCTCTATTAAGGGTTAATAAGTATGTAGATGTGTATATAAAAAATACCCTTCTCTGACTCATTCGAGATATCTTTGCCAGAAGCTCAAGGAAGCAAGGTGAAAGGTCAGTGTAAGACCCACCTGAGCAGTTTGCCTTGATGTGGCAGGCGGGCATTCCCTCCAATGGACATTGGAGTAACTAAATAACCTCCATTTGTTTAAATATACATAGGGATTTAGGAAAGAGTGCAGGTAACTTTTTTCTTTGGCATATAAGGTAAGTTTACATTCAAATGTTCCAATTGTAATACCCTTGATTTCTTTATCTTGTCTAATCAGGTTGGCCAAGGGTTCCATCGTCATGATATATAGCAAAGGAGCAAGAGGACACCCCTGCCTCATTCCATTTCTGATTTTATACCACTCTGATAAAAGCATATATCCCATAATTCTACCTAAATGTACCCTTGATGCCGAAGGCTCCCAATAGCTCATCCAAAAAACGCCAGTTTACCCGACCAAAAGCCTTTTCGGCATCGAGGGCCATCATGATTGAATCCTCTTCTTGTTGGTTTATGTGATATATAATATGTATCACTTTTCTGGTATTGTCGTTCGTACTCCTGCCCTTAATAAACCCACATTGATCTAAATGAATTAAATCAGGAAGAACTTCTTTCAGCCTCTCGGCTAGAATTTTGGAATAGATTTTAATATCCAGGTTAATGAGGGATATTGGCCGATAATTTGAAATAAAGGTAAGGTCTTTATTAACCTTAGATAATGGAGTGATTGTTGCTTGTAGCATTTCAGATATAATACTATTACTAGTATTAAATTGATGATATGTTCTTAATAATAAAGTAGTTATTTCAAATTTCTTAATAGAGTAGTTTTTCAAATTTCTGAAAAAAACAGCAGTGTCCATCTGACCCAGGTGATTTATTTGATTTTAATGATTTAATAAAATTTTTAATATCCAACAACGATACTGGTTTATTTAAGAAATCTAGTTTAGCGGGAGAGATTTTAGGAAGTTTAAGATTGTTTTAAAAAATTGAGAATTGCAACCTTAGTAAAGCTGTGTTCTTCTAGGTTGTATAAAGATCTGTAATAATCCCCAAAAGCCTTACTAATCTGTCTGGGAGTCAAGGGTTGTTTACCATTGACTATGCATTTTTTAATTATATCAGCGCTTCTCTTGTTCTTTAGCTTACTTGTTAACAGTTTGCTAGAATAATTAGCGGCGTGATACCATTTTTGTTTTAGAATTAAGATGGCTTTATTAATTTTTATATTTGTCTGCTCAGCAATTTCCTTTCTCACACTGTTAATCTCTGACATGGTGGAGGAATCCGAGGTGACCTTGTGGAGTCTTTCTAGTTTTGCTACATTAATGAATAAATTACTTAGTGTCTCTCCTCGTTTTTTTTTTTTTTTTGGGGGGGGGGGTACCTAATTTTATAAATATACCTCTAATATAACACTTAAAAGTACACCACAAGGTCATGTCAGAAACTTCCCCTTGTCATTTTGGTCCAAAAGATCTTGGATATGAGATGAGAGACAAGATATTTTCGCTTTTATGCAACAGATTCTCGTTTAGTCTCCAGTTATTTCGAACCTTGTGTTCAACATGGTTCTTAAAAGAAACAAAAATTGGAGCGTGGTCAGACCACGTTATTGAACCTATTTTAGTATTTGTTACATTGTTCAATGAGTTAGGATTTAATAAGAAATAATCAATACAAGAGTATGTTTGGTGCACTTAAAAAAATAAGTCTAATCTCTCTCTAGTGGATTATTCACTCTCCAACTGTCGTAAAGTTGCTTACTGTGTAAGAAATTTTGCATTGCTTTAGTTGTATTTAAGGTATGAGAATCTATCTTACCTTTAAGATTATTTCTATCATATTTATGGTCAATTATGCAGTTGAACTCTCCCCCTACTATTAATCTGCCTACTGCCAATTCATCTATCAGGTTCATAAGTTTGTTTAAGAATCTTATAGTGGATTGGTTTTTGAGTATACAAATTGACAAATGTAAATAAAATGTCATTGATTTTTGCAATTAAAATTAGACAATGACCATTCTCGTCCCTTTCTAGAAAAATGTCTCAAATTTGATGGTCTTTGAGAGAATAATAGCCATCTCTCTTTTTTCTTTTTCTTTTGGATTTCCACATTTGCATCAAATTTGAAAGGATATTTAGAAAACCTCCATAGCTCAGAAGCCTTCTCTTGCCAGTGTGTTTCTTGAACTAGGGCTATGTCCACATTATTTTCCTGCAATAGTTCGCATAAATGACCACATTTCTGGGGTGAATTCAGACCACTAACATTCAAAGAGACTAGATCAAGCATGTCAAACTCAAAGGCTAGCACGGGCCACATAAAAAAGGTTTAAGTTAATGTGGGCCACAAAAAAAAGTCCCTTAAATTTTAATAGAAGCATAGCTTTGTTCTGAAAAGTACAGTATAAAAAAAATCAGTATCCCCCTCTACTAAACCCCAGTCCCCCCCTCTGTACTAAATCCCAGCCCCCCCCTGTGCTAAATCCCAGCCCCCCCGCCCTCTGTGCTAAATCCCAGCCCCCCCTGTGCTAAATCCCAGCCCCCCCTGTGCTAAATCCCAGCCCCCCCTGTGCTAAATCCCAGTCCCCCCCCTGTGCTAAATCCCAGTCCCCCCTCTGTGCTAAATCCCAGTCCCCCCCTGTGCTAAATCCCAGTCCCCCCTCTGTGCTAAATCCCAGCCCCCCCCTGTGCTAAATCCCAGTCCCCCCATGCTAAATCCCAGCCACCCCCCTCTGTGCTAAATCCCAGCCGCCCCCTCTGTGCTAAATCCCAGTACCCCCTCTGTGCTAAATCCCAGCCCCCCCCCTGTGCTAAATCCCAGTCCCCCCTCTGTGCTAAATCCCAGCCCCCCCCCGTGCTAAATCCCAGTCCCCCCATGCTAAATCCCAGCCACCCCCCTCTGTGCTAAATCCCAGCCGCCCCCTCTGTGCTAAATCCCAGTACCCCCTCTGTGCTAAATCCCAGTACCCCCTCTTTGCTAAATCCCAGTCCCCCTCTATACTAAAACCCAGTCCCCCTCTATACTAAATCCCAGTCCCCCCCATACTAAATCCCAGTCCCCCCTCTCTACTAAATCCCAGAACCCCCCTCTACTAAACCCCAGTCCTTGGTTTAAAAAACAAACAAAAAACAATATTAGCCAACAAGCAGGCTCCACTCACATTACCGCTGCCAGTATGAGAGTATGGAGTCCAGCCTCTGGTATACCCCCAATGGCGTTGTCCACACCCTGTGCCAAAGCGGATCTTCCCACTACTCCTTGAAAACATTTGAATGGTGGACGTCTGTGCACCTCCAGGTCCTCCACTGACCAGCCATGGCCATCGCAACACTAAACAACACACACTGACAGACACACATACAGTAAAAAATGAGAAACCAGCGCACTCCCTATCTACTAAACAGCTACTTTTGTGCTGACAGATTTTGTACGTTTTATTAAAAACACCTAATCTAGGCAAAAAACAATGGGGATTTAGTTCAATTATATGATCATACATTGCATAAGCCTGCCACAACGTCAATGTACCCCATATTCGGCAGGTCCTACTCTAACTGCCTAATGTCTGCTAAATGAGCTACTCACTCTCGAGTTCTCTGCAGTACAAGGCCAAATAGGATCCTGAGATGAGGCACCTGTGACAGGGAGGGGTGTCACACACACACACACACACACTGACATACACATGCTCACTCTCTGACAGACACACACACACATTTTCTGACAGAGAGATGCACACACACTCTCTGACAGACACACACACACACTGACATACACATGCTCACTCTCTGGCAGACACACACACACATTTTCTGACAGAGAGATGCACACACACTCTCTGACAGACACACACACACACTGACATACACATGCTCACTCTCTGGCAGACACACACACACACACACATTCTCTGACAGAGACGCACACACACTCTCTGGTAGACACACACACACAAACACACACACTGACAGACACACATATTTCCACATTATTGCTCCCTACCTTTGGGAGATGGTGTGGGGCCACTTCTCTCGGGAGCTCAGTCTTCCTGCTCCTCACTGCTCCCTCACGCACGCAGTTTAGTTATGCCGGGTGCATGAATATGACCTCATATTCCGGCACCCGGCATCACTACAGAGGGTGTGCGTGGCCAGTACCGGGTAAATTTTGGCAGAGTAGGCACCTGCAATGTAAGGAGAGTGGGCCGCAAATATATTCATTGTGGGCCGCGAGTTTCACATGCTTGGACTAGATTAATAGACATCCTGACTGTTACTCGCTTGAAAACATCAACTCCATCCAGGCCCTTCTCCAAACATACAACATCCCATACACTCAACATACTTAACATTACCTTCCACCACCACATCCTTAAAGCATTGCTGATAAAGGTCCATATCATACTACCAAAGCACAAATGGCTTAAATACATTTAAATCTGTGCTTAGACCTGCACCTGCCGCAGGACAAAAAAAAAAACGAACAAAAGAGGGAAACTGCACAATTTTCATCTCTCTTAATATTCAAACACTAGGGAAAGCTCAATACCCTCGCTAGACCATACTTAGGGGCAGGACAGTAGAAAGAAGGGACGACTATCCTCACAATACGCTTGGACCCCATTTCAGAATAATGGAGAATAGTCTCTATTCTCATTCTGCTCTCCCAACCCTCCATCACCCTGTCCCGTTATTTTTCATTCCCTTTACAGATATGTGGCATAGTTAAAATTGTAATGTGTTTCTAAATTATTTTATTATTTATTTATTATTGCTATTTATAAAGCGCACACAGATTCCGCAGCGCTGTACAATTAGTTGAGAAACGTACAATATACACATACAAATACAAGGGGTAAGAGAGCCCTGCCCGTAAGCTGATATCTAGCCATTGGAGCTCTTTTATACAAAGTGCTTGGCTAGATGGCCCGTGAGCTTACAATCTAAAGGAAACCATGGGGATTTGAGACAAAATACATGTCTAAGTGAATTTTACTATCCATGTGGCAACAGTGCAATTTTTCCCCTGTTTCCATCCTCCCACCCAGTCACACTCTTCTCAGTTTCCGATCAAAATTCATAGTGTTTTCCAGTTTGTTTTTTTTTTGTTTTTTTTATCAATGTTGTTCCTACATGCGTTAAACTTCATCAATTCAGTGTCTGCCATGCTTTTATCCCAATGTTTAAATCATATTCATAATCAAGTAGTTCTTTCCTTCTATATGAAAAAACTTCCCAGCCAATCAAAACCCTTGCATTAAATACTACATCTTCGTGTTTAGTCATGGTTAAACAACCCACAATAAAATAGCTGGAGAAGAGAGGGGAGGAGAAGGAGGAAACATTGATCTCCCATCCACAAGGGCACGGTCGACCGGCATTCCCTCATTCTCCGCTCCTCTCCCCCCTTCACCACATCACATCAATTCACTTCTTTCTGTGAGTATATGACAAAATCTAAATAAGCTTTCTAAAACTTTTACCAATATATATATATATATATATAACCATTACTGGTGTACATTATCTTTTATCATAGGGGTTCCTTCTATACCTCCTGCTACTCTTACCTGCAACCAAAAAAAAAAAAAAGAGAAGAGAAGAGAAAAAAAAAGTAATTCTGAAGCTATGGGGAACATATCTGGAGAACTTCAATAGAGACCCCATAACGGGGGCTTCTTTTTGAGTTCCTGAGGATTTTTAAAGAAATAGGAAGCGTCCTGGAATGTGACAACTAGGGCTGAGGGAAATGTCCTTCTATATTTGATGTTCTTATCCCTTAACCCCTTAAGGACACATGACATGTGTGACATGTCATGATTCCCTTTTATTCCAGAAGTTTGGTCCTTAAGGGGTTAAAATCTATGTCTGCTCGACAAAGGTTCTTCTAATTTGATGCAAAGCAAATGAGATATCAGCAAATAATTTAATATTTTTATATTCTCCGTTCTCAACTGATTTGTTCCTCGATGCTTGTGTTATCATGTCTTTGAGACAATAGTTAGTAAATCTAACTATATGTTGCGGTCACCGGCCCGCCAAGCCTCACGGCCGTGCCCGACCAGCACGACCGCGCCAACAACACGAGCTTACCTGCTCGTCGGCGAGCCGGGAACCGCTCACTCAGTACTTCCGGGCATCACGCCCGAATCCAACATGGCGCCGACCACGTGGTCGCGTCTATGGATAGCCCCGCCCCTGAGAGTTATACCAACGTGTGCGTGACGTCACGACGTCAACGCACACGCACGTTTTGGGGTCAAAGGTCGCCCTCTGACCAATCACAGCATAGAGAGGGGTATTTAAACCCCTAATTCACCCCAGTACTTTGCCCTGTCGTGGTTTCCGTTTCCTGGTTTCCCGAGAGTGCTATTTTCGTGTTTCTGATTTCCTGGTATCCTGATCTTGGCTTTTCCCTGGTTATTCTGATTTTCTGGTTTCCCTGACTTGGCTTGTTTAAACAGTATTGAGTATTTTCTGGCTTCCTTGACCTCGGCTTTCCCTTTGACCCTTCTCGGTCTCTAGCATAGTAGTCCGGCCATTCTAAGGTCCGGTTTACGCTCTGTCCTTTCATTTTCCCTTTCCTTTTTTATGTATATGGTTACACAGTTTCTGCGTGCTGGACCACACTAGTAGTCGTGACATTACGACAGGGCCTTGGATCCTGCAGAACTATGCAAACATATGATTGCCTGTGAGAGTAGGGTGGAGGATATGGACCACAGGTTAGACCAATTTGCCCAGGCATTTCAGACCTTGCTCCAGAGGACTGCCTATTTAGAGGTCCCTCCAGTACCACCTGTGGTTCCGCCACCTGTAGTGGTTCCCGTACCACATAAACCACCGTCCATAACCCTTTCACCTCCCCCTCGTTATGGAGGTGATTCTAAAGAATTCAGAGTTTTTTTTAAACCAAATTGAATACCACTTTGAGGCTTCCCCAGGTTCATTCCCTACAGATAGATCAAAAATAGGCTATCTGATGAACCAATTAACTGGAAAAGCCTTAACCTGGGCTAACCCCTTATGGGAAAGTGGAGACGCAGTAGCCCGTGATTACAGTGCCTTTCTCACAGCTTTTAAGGCATCGTTTGAACCTAAAGGCAGGGAGAAGAACGCTGCCAAAGCCCTTATGAGGATAAAACAAGGCAGTCGCTCTGTAGCTGATTACGCCATAGAGTTCAGAACACTGGCGTCCGAAGTTGATTGGACCAATAGTGGTCTGGTGGCTGCTTTCTCTGAAGGTCTAGCTGAGAGTATACAAGATGAGACCGCAGCTAGAGACCTTCCGGTTAATCTTAATGAGTTTATTGCCTACATGATAGACATTGATAACCGGCTCAGAGAAAGAGAGAAAAACAAACAACGTAATAGACGTCCTAATTTGTCCATAGCTCCTTGTTTCTCTAACCCAGTGGTGAGTAGCCAAGCTCCTCGTTTATCTAACCCAGTGGTGAGTAGCCAAGCTCCTCCTCCAGAACCTGAACCCATGCAATTGGGTAGCACTAAACTCACTGAGGCAGAGAGACAACACAGACGTAACGAAGGGCTATGTATGTATTGTGGCAAGAAGGGGCATCAAAGATTGTCATGCCCGGTTCGGCCGGAAAACTTGCACACCTAAGGTACGTACGGGGACCGACCTTAGGTGTGATGTATATGTCCCCTAAATTGACTAAGAACCGTTTCCTTGTCAGAGTTACCTTGTCTTTTAAGAAGACCACTGTTCAGTGTGAGGCTATGATTGACTCTGGGGCAGCGGAGAATTTCCTAGACAAAGAGTTCTCTGCAAAATATCTCCTGCCCTTAAGACAGAAAGAGAAACCTATAGCAGTCGAGGCCATTGATGGAAGGCCTCTTACCCAGCCTTTCATCACACACGAAACTCTGCCACATCACTGTCTCAGTGGGTATTCTCCACTCTGAAGAGATGACCTTTCAAATCATATCTTCACCTACATGTCCGATAATACTCGGTTTCCCTTGGCTCCTGAAACACAATCCACGTTTGGATTGGGTTGAAGGAGAGATTGTGAGTTGGGGTGAAAGATGCAAAGGTGTTTGCTTAAAGCAGATACCACAACCAATTGGTACCATTAATGTTCCTATTGCACCTCCCTTGACCACACAGATACCGCCGCAGTATATGGATTTAAAATAGGTATTTAACAAGGCCCAGTCAGAGGGGTTACCTCCACATAGACCTTATGACTGTACCATAAATTTATTACCAGGGACTATGCCTCCCAAGGGAGGAGTACATGCTTTGTCCCCCCAGGAAAATCTTTGTTTGGAAGAATATAGAAAGGATGCTCTCAGAAAGGGTCATATCCGTAGATCCTCCTCACCGGCAGGGGCTGGGTTCTTCTTTGTCTCTAAAAAAGAGGGAGACCTACGCCCCTGTATCGATTATAGGGGTTTGAATAGGATTACTATAAAAAATGCCTACCCTATTCCCCTTATATCAGAGCTGTTTGACAGATTGAAAGGAGCTCGAGTCTTCACTAAGCTCGATCTCCGAAGTGCGTTCAATCTAGTCAGGATTAAGGACGGTCACGAATGGATGACCGCATTTAACACAAGAATGGGACATTACGAATACCTGGTTATGCCGTTTGGATTATGTAATGCTCCAGCGGTATTCCAGGATTTTATTAACAATGTCCTAAGAGAATACCTTCACATGTTCGTTCTAGTGTACCTGGATGAGATTCTCATCTATTCCCCAGACCTAGAGACACATCACGAACATGTGAGAGTTGTACTTAAAACCCTGTTACAGAACGGTCTTTACTGTAAACTGGAGAAATGCCAGTTTGACCAAATGGAGATACAATTCCTTGGATACGTTATATCTCCGTCTGGTTTCCAGATGGATCCCCGCAAGCTGGAGGCAGTCTTACAGTGGCCGTTGCCCAAGGGCCTTAAAGCTACTCAACGCTTTATAGGTTTTGCGAATTACTACCGGAAATTCATAAAGGGATTTTCTTCCGTAATTTCTCCTATAACCAATTTAACAAAAAAAGGAGCAAATTGTATATCTTGGCCCAAAGAAGCAAGAGAGGCATTTGAACAGTTAAAATCTTTATTTTCCTCAGCACCTGTCCTGACCCATCCTGATCCAACCAAACCGTTTATCCTAGAAGTGGATGCGTCAGAGACAGGAGTTGGAGCCATTCTGTCTCAGAGAGAAAGTCCTGATACGCCTTTACATCCCTGTGGATTTTACTCTCGCAAACTCACACCTGCAGAGAAGAATTATGACATAGGGAATAGGGAACTTTTGGCCATTGTACTTGCCCTTAAAGGGACACTCCAGGCACCCAGACCACTTCAGCTCATTGGAGTGGTCTGGGTGCCAACTCCCACTACCCTTAACCCTGCAAGTGTAATTATTGCAGTTTTTTTAAAACTGCAATATTTACCTTGCAGGGTTAAGTCCTCCCCTAGTGGCTGTCTATTAGACAGCCACTAGAGGACACTTCCTGCTTCATAGCACAGGTTTTCTGTGCTAGAGCGTCGCTGGACGTCCTCACGCTGTGTGAGGACCTCCAGCGTCGCTCTATTCCCCATAGGGAAGCATTGAAATTCATTTTCAATGCTTTCCTATGGGGTGCGCTAATGCGCATGCGCGGCATTGCCGCGCATGCGCATTAGGTCTCCTCGGCCGGCGGGCGAGATCAGTCTCGCCCACCGGCCGACGTAACCAGAAGGAGGAGCGGCGGGGGAGGAGGAAGCAGCGACGTGGGACCTGTCGCTGCCCCTGGTAAGTGACTGAAGGGGTTTTCACCCCTTCAGTAACCGGGGATTGGTGGGTGGGAGGGAGAGGGACCCTCCAGTGCCAGAAAAACGGATCGTTTTTCTGGCACTGGAGTTTCCCTTTAAGGAATGGAGGCATCTCTTGGAAGGTTCCAAAGAGCCACTTTTGATCTTTACTGATCATAAGAATTTGGCTTATATTGGGGACGCTAAGAGACTGTCCTCTCGTCAGGCTAGATGGTCATTGTTCCTCTCCCGATTCAATTTCGTAATTACTTATAGGCCTGGAACTAAAAACACCAAGGCAGATGCACTTTCTGGGCAGTTTGAGACAGAAGAAGTTCCTGAACAAGAGATATATCCTATTATACCTCCTGAATGCCTCATTGCCACTACAGTTTCCCAATTTTCTTCTCCACTCTTCTGTGCCATAATAGCAGATCAACACCCGTGGGAAAACCTCCGGACAAACTGTATGTGTCACCTCCGTTCAGAAAAAAGGTACTAGATTTATTCCATGACAACCTCACAGCGGGCCATCCTGTAGTCCATAAAACCCTCTATGCTATCTCCAGGAGGTTTTGGTGGCCTGCTCTTAGGAACGATATCAAAGACTATGTTGGGGCATGTCAAATATGTGCCGTTTCTAAAGTTCCTCCTAGATCGCCCCCTGGACTGTTACAACCACTGCCCATACCTAATGCTCCATGGACCCATTTAGCCATGGATTTCATTGTGGATCTACCCAGTTCAAACGGGTTTAATACAGTCCTTATGGTTATCGATAGATTCTCGAAGATGGCACATTTTGTCCCACTTAAAAAATTACCATCTGCTCAAGATCTAGTTCAAATATTCTTGAGAGAGATCTTTCGGTTGCACGGTGTACCCAAAAGCATAGTATCTGACAGAGGTACCCAGTTTATTTCTAGGTTTTGGCGTTCCTTTTGTAAACAATTGGGCATCGAACTCTCCTTTTCGTCAGCGTATCACCCTCAAACAAATGGAGCAGCAGAGAGGGTGAATCAGACTTTAGAAGACTATTTACGTTGCTTTATCAATGCCAATCAGTCTAACTGGTATGAGCTCTTACCAATGGTTCGCCAGGAACAACGCCACTCATGAATCTTCTAATCATAGTCCATTCTTTGTAAATCAGGGTTATCACCCCACTGTTTTCCCTTCTGAATTCTCAGACACGGACATCCTTGCTTTGAACACCCGTTTAGAATCGATTCATGATACTTGGGATTCCGTCCATTCAGCTCTGTAAAAGGCTTTGTTACGTGCAAAGGTCCAAGCTGACAAGAAACGGGGTGCTAATCCTGTCTATCTTCCAGGGGACAGGGTGTGGCTCTCCACAAGACATATCAAACTTAGGGTTCCGTCCATGAAATTTGCCCCTCGGTACATAGGTCCTTTTCGAGTCATCCGACGTATCAATCCAGTGACCTATTCCTTGGCACTTCCTGCTCATAGGAGGATTGCAAATACTTTTCATGTGTCTCTACTCAAGCCCCTTACTTGCAATCGATACACCAGGATATCCACACCTCCTCCACCCTTGGTAGTGGGTGACCAAGAGGAATATGAAGTTCGTTCTATCATGGACTCCAAATTGTCCAGAGGTGTCTTGTCCTATCTTGTTGACTGGAAGGGTTATGGTCCCGAGGAACCGCTTTCCTCTTAAGCCGGGTCCTTCCCGCCCAGTGCGCGGTCTTCGAGTGGGGGGTACTGTTGCGGTCACCGGCCCACCAAGCCTCACGGCCGTGCCCGACCGGCACGACCGCGCCGACAACACGAGCTTAACTGCTCGTCGGCGAGCCGGGAACCGCTCACTCAGTACTTCCGGGCATCACGCCCGAATCCAACATGGCGCCGACCACGTGGTCGCGTCTATGGATAGCCCCGCCCCTGAGAGTTATACCAACGTGTGCGTGACGTCACAACGTCAACGCACACGCACGTTTTGGGGTCAAAGGTCGCCCTCTGACCAATCACAGCATAGAGAGGGGTATTTAAACCCCTAATTCACCCCAGTACTTTGCCCTGTCGTGGTTTCCGTTTCCTGGTTTCCCGAGAGTGCTATTTTCGTGTTTCTGATTTCCTGGTATCCTGATCTTGGCTTTTCCCTGGTTATTCTGATTTTCTGGTTTCCCTGACTTGGCTTGTTTAAACGGTATTGAGTATTTTCTGGCTTCCTTGACCTCGGCTTTCCCTTTGACCCTTCTCTGTCTCTAGCGTATTAGTCCGGCCATTCTAAGGTCCGGTTTACGCTCTGTCCTTTCATTTTCCCTTTCCTTTTTTATGTATATGGTTACATAGTTTCTGCGTGCTGGACCACACTAGTAGTCGTGACACTATAACATCCCTGAGTAAAGGCGCGTCAATGCCTTTGGATTTTGGCACTCTATGAGCTCTTTCAAAGGGATATTCACCAATGTTCTGTACATATATGAATTATTCAAAACATTTCTTGAGAAAGTTATTAAGTTAATTTTGTTGTACAGCTTCTGGTCAGAAGATATTCTTACGTTTTGCCCTGTCTTCCAAGTTGATCATTTTTTCCTTCAAACTTTTTATTTCAGATTCCATTTTTAAATGAGAAACTTGAAGCAACTTATTTCCCACTTGAATTAAGGTTAGAGTATTAGCTTGAGCATTAAGAGTTTCTGCTAAGGAGGTTATTTCAAATCTCAGTTCTCCTGAATTAAGCTCAATATCTTTTTTAATATTAATATATAATTCATCTAAAAGTGCTGATAGTAATGGTTGGGTGATCACTTGAGATTTCGAGCACATTGTAGAAGCGTCATCTACGAATATGTCAGCAACTTCGGAGAGTCCCTGCTTGTCTATTCCTTTGATGTCTGATGGGAGAGATTTTCTATGTTTGTCCTGATAATTTTCATTTGGTTTAAAAAGTATTTATAGGTCCATTTTTTTTTTCATAAGGAAGGAGTGTCTCTTTTTCAGAAATGATTTCCTTGTCTTTCTGTTTAGAAGCCATTTTGCAGAAGTCTCAGTACTTTGCCAGAAGGAAAAAATAAATAAAAAAATAAAAATAAAAAAGGGGGTGAATTATTCAGCTACGAGATCAATACGGGATCGCAGCACAGAAATGCAAGTTTCCTTTACTGTATCCTCTGCCTCACAATGGCTTTATGATTTTGTCTTGTACAATCACAGTAATTTCACTTGTATAATCACTTGTACATTGAAAATGTACAATATAATATACACTAGTGTAAATGAAGGGCATATTAGAGGACACCAAAAAAAATAATAAATATAGGAGATAGAAAAAGTTTCCACAAACAGGTGTGTTGCAGTTTTCAAGTACAGTTCAGGATCATTGGCTTACTTAGAGTGCACAAGCACAATTTGCAGGACACCTCTTACCCTTCTTAGGATGGACTGCTGCTATGAAGGTACTGCCTCACTTTGACCACCTTCTCTGAGGATGGAGCACCATCAGGAAGAAAGGGCACCAGCTAGTTTGGCATTAAATCCTTAAACTCCTGAAAGGCTCCGTCTCTTCTAATTTTGCTGTGAACAAAGGCATCATACAGGCTTCTCACCATAACGCTAGTTCAGAGTGCGTTTCCCCCATGTCTCACTGGGTCACCATGTCGAGCGCGCGAGTGTACGTGCATACGTTACACCGCTGTACCCACTTATTATTTTACATTGTAGCAGAGTATCATTTCTTCAGTGTTGTCACATGAAAAGATAGAATAAAATATTTACAAAAATGTGAGGGGTGTACTCACTTTTTTGAGATACTGTAGCTGTTTTATTGATACACTCCTTATTACAAGAATGTATGTCTATAAGATTTAATGTGTTGTTAATTTCTGAGTATAAACATGTATTAAGTTTATTTAAAATATATTTTTGTGGTATATTTTATGTGCACATTACTATTTATAATAGTGTACTTTATTTTGCACCATGCTGTATATTTATAATTGCTTTTATCAGAATTAATACTTACCAGCCTGGATTTTGCACAGTCTCAGTGACAGAAACCCATCCATATTGCTCAGATGTTCATCACTTACACATGACAGACTGTACACCTACATTTGTTTTTTTTAATTTACATTAGTTCCTATATATATATATTTCAAAAATACACAGCCAGAGGCTAACATAAATGTAATGTTTTTTTATATTTTAATTTTAATAATACTAAAATAATCATGACAGCTTAACTATAAGCTCTACATACATTTCACTCAAGTAGAACACTGAATGTTTGAGTAAAACTAATTCCCCAAAAAATTAATTTTGTATTATTTTTTTATTCTTAAATATACAGTAAAGTCTCAATAAAATGCTATTTGTTATGTAATTGGAAAACATGTGCCATAAACAATGTAATTAATTTAAAGTTCTACAACACGTTATTCTGCGGACTTTGAAACATAATTCATAATGAAATATTTTGGTATCTGTTTTGTTTCAAACTGGATGTTCTGGCTGAGACAGAAATTGAAGTGGCAGATGAGGTACTCAGTGTTCTTTCTTGTTTTTATTAAAGCAATAATAGCCAACTGAGTTGACATTTCCTTTTGTATTTGCACCATGGAGAAATATATTTACTACAAACTTAGCTAGCATAATCCATTGAAACATTAGTAAAAAGAGAATGAGAAATAATTATTTTGGCGGGGGAAATTAAATTAGCATCTTGCCGGGAGTACATGATTTTCATGCTCAAAATAATTTTCTGAAATATGGCAAGGAACAAAAAACCTGTGTACATCTAGAACGTTTGGTTGTAGATCTACAGAATGAATGTTATGAGAAACTTGTTTCTACGCAGACATTTTTGTAATAGTATATCTTTGACAGTAATAGGATTTAAATGACTTTTTGTTCAAACCACTACCACCACAGAACCCCAGTATAATTTATTTATTATTTATTTTTAATAGTTCTTACATAGAGCTCTTATTTAGAGTATTTTACAATTTATGAAAACTGTACATTGATAAATATACAGAATATAGATAGGCAAATGTACCCACATTGACACAAAATGAACAGAGGACCATGCCCAGGAGCTTACAATCTTGCAATTGCAATATTTTTAAATAAAATTAAAGATGAAGGGTGCTTCTGGATTCCAGCGACAGCCAGTGTAGTTCTTTTAGCATGTCACAATGGTGGGTCATGCAATTACATTGTAGCACAAAGCGTCAGAACGAGTTATAAAATGTATTAAGCTTTTTTAGGCGAGTTTGCGGTTCAGGTGCATATACTACATCCCCATAATCAATGATTGGCATCAGCATTTGCTGTACAATCTTTTCCTTTACTGTAGGGCTTAGACAGGATTTGTTTCTGTACAGGGCACCTAGTTTTGGATAACGTTTTGTTGCAAGTTTTTCTATGTGGAGGCCAAGAGATAGGTTGGGGTCTAACAACATACCCAAGTATTTGAAAGAGTGGACTGCGGTCAGTGTACTATTTGATTTTGCTTTGATGCATAGATGGGAATTTTGTAATTTAGGTACTGTTCCAAAGAGCTTTGTGACAGTTTTGTCTGTGTTTAGAAACAGTTTGTTTTTTGTGACCTACTTTTCTACCTCTGTGAACAGTTCTTGGAGCACAACCTCAAACTGCGGCAGAGCGGATTTGCTTGCATAGATTACTGTGTCGTCTGCGTACATGTGTACATTTGAAGAATTGCAGACATTAGGCAGATCATTTATAGCTAATGTATGGGACCAAGAATGGAAACTTGGGGTACACCACACGTAACTGGGAGAAGGAAGGAGTCGCTGTCAGAAATGGACACATTGTGATCGATCCGATACATATGATTGAAACCAGGTTAGCGGACGATCACCAATTTTTAGTTTGTGCAGTAGAATGTTGTGGTCTACTGTGTCAAAGGCCTTTGAAAAATCAAGGAAAATCGCTCCTGTTAGGTCTCCTTGTTCCATGCCAGTTTGGATGGCATTGCAAGCTTTTAAGAGGGCAGTTGTAGTTGAGTGATTTGGGCAAAAGCCTGGTTGATCAGGGGTCAGATAGTTTGATTGTTGGTAATATTCACATAGTTGCGTATGGATGCATTTTTTTAATATTTTTGATAATAGTGGGAGTAATGATATTGGGCAATAGTTAGAAACCACTGTCACCACTTTTATGGATAAGCACTATTCTCTTATTTTTCCAAAGTTTGGGTAATTTGGCATTGATTGAATGATAATGTTAATATATTAACTCTGACCACACAATTTTCAAGGCTTTGATAAAAATGTGTATTGATTATTTGAAATAATACAAGTACATTGCCGGCTTGTTTCTATACGCGTTACATAAAGTGACATGCTAATAATTGCTAAAATAGCTTTTGCAACTCCAGGGTGTCTTCATCTGTCAACACTTGTGGTAACTAGTGGCTATTGTAAGTTAGTGCTCAGCAGAAATTAATAGGAGGAGATAAATGCTTAAATAAGCAGTTTAACATTAGAAATACAAACAGGGCCGGCACTACCATTAGGCACATAAGGCCATTAGGCACATAAGGCCTGGGGTGCCGACCTATTGGGGGCGACCTATTGGGGGCACCCACCGAGAGGCTTCCTGGTGGGCTGCCGCGCTGCTGTCTGTGGCCAGAGTGCTGTGTGAGCGGCTGCTTAGTCACCCCCTCTGCACAGTCATTGATCTGCTGGGCTCCCTTTGCCTCAGATTACTTGCTCGGGGAGCTGAGTTTGCTGTAACCCCCGCCCCTGAGCACACTGCTTCCTGCATACAAGGGAAACCGGGACATGACCTTGTATTCCGCCTGCCCCCTGCCTGTTGACACCTGAATCACTTTGCAGGGAGCAGCCAGTGCTCACAGTGCACGGATCTCCTGCTACCCCTGCAGAATTTTCCTACAAGCTGAAGGCTGTTTTTTTTCTCATCCACTGACAGCACTAGCACAGGTAAAGCATCACCTTGAGGGTGATAGGGGTGGTGGAGACCAGGTCTACCCAATAGATGGAAGATAAATGGGTTGGAGGATAAGGTGGTTATTTGTTATTTGTGTATGATTGTAAATTGGAGTGTTTGTTAAACTGGTGTGTTTAGTTGTAAATAAAGTTGAACTATATGTAAACTGGTGAGATTTTGTGTTTGGGTGACATTGTGTGTGAGCGCATGTCAGTGAGAGTGTGTAATTGACATTGTGTCCATTTGTGCCAGTGTGTGTGACCATGCAAATAGATCCATATGTATTAAATTATATTTATAACATATATTAATCCTATATTATACTGAAACAATGTTTTGCTTAACTTGTAAACTTGTCAGAGTTCACTGTAATGTTAATTAAATCCCACCAACTGCATTGAATTCCTCATTTATTACAGTGATAAATGATACATTCAATGTAAAATGTATGCTTTAAGCAGTATATGTCTATAGATGTATGCATTAGGCAGTACGTGTGTATGGATGTATGTATTAGACACATGAGTGTATTGATATACATATTAGGCAGTATGTGTGTGTATGGATGGATGTATTAGGCAGTGAATGTATGTATTGGAAACATGGTGATCAGCTTTAGGAAATAAAAAAACAGGAGACCTGGTCATTCTGGTTGAGCCCTCCTGTATGAGACCTGTTGCCTGAGGGTGATAGGACTGGTGCAGACAAGGTGCGCCCCCTAGTTTCCTCTCTCATTCCCTGACCCCCGGAGTCTTTTCACACTTTTCTGCAATCTGCTCTGTGAATTAACCAAAATAAAACCAAACTTGCAAACTATTAAAACTCCAGCCCACCATCGGCTGCCATAAATCTGCGCTGGCAAGGACAGCACTTCTGCCGTCAGCTGGAATGCAGCCATGCATCCTATGTCTCGCTCCTCCATGACACACACCTTTGACTCTCCCTATTGGTCAGTAACACTCAGTGTGGCCAATGGTATTCTGTCTCCAGCTGAGTATCAGAAACTACAACAGCTATTTATTTGCTCCAACAAGGATCCTGCACTGGATCCTTTCCGGCACTGGCTGCCGTTCAGCCAAAAAAGCAGGACATTTATGCATCCCAAGAAGGTTTCTCGGGACACTGAGACAAATCACTTAAAACCGTCACTATCCCGGTAAAACCGGGACATCTGGTCACCCTGATTGGAAAGTGTGTGTATGGTTGATTGTATGTATTAGGTAGTATGTATGTATGTATGTATGTATGTATTAAGGCTGTGTGTGTAAGGATGCATATACTGAATAAGTGTGTTTTTATTGGGCAATGTGTCACTTTCCTCCCTAAATGTCACTGTGTCTCTCTCCAAAATGTCTCAAAGTCTCGGTTTCCTAAATATCTCAGCAGTCTCTATATCCTTTCCCTAAATGTCTGCCAATCTGTTTCCTTTCTCTAAATGTTATCAGTGGTGTGTCTGCTTTCACTAAATGTCTGCCAGGTCTGTCTGCTATTCCGAAAAGTCTTTTCATTGCAATTCAGATTTTAGTGAATAAACCTCTGAGAGAATCTAGTTGCATTCACAAAGGGGCGGCAAAACAGATCTTTGCCTAGAGTCCTCCCCTTAGGGAAGCATTGGTGGGCTTCTGCACTTGTGTGGCAATCCAATCTAGCAACAGACAATAAAACGTGTGCAAAAATTGAGCAGGAAAGTTTGATACTTCATGTTAACTTATTACCTACAGCTACAATGGTATGACTGTTTTGTCTTTTTTGTTAAAGGAACAGTATTGCGTTAGTAATGCAAATGTGTATTTCTAATGCTATAGTGCCCAAGTCACCAACCCCCTCCTTAAGAGTTAACATACCTTGCATCTCACACTTCACTGATTGGTATGTGTCTTATCCCTTCTCCTTGATTAAGATCATCAAGTTCATGATCTCAGTCAATGCAATACTTTCCAAAAGGAAATCATTGGGGGACTAGTAGCATGCATGACAAAATGCTGTGTTTTGCCATTCAGATGGTATCGCTAAGACCATCTGATAAAAAATAGTGGAGTTCACTCCCTTTTGTTTGCTACCAAATGTACCTTTTTATTGTAGATGGTGTTTTTGATATGCAGGAAATTTTGATCTGCATTTTGGACACAAACAGGAATTTCCTGTTGTATCTGTTGGAACTTTCAGTTTATGCTTTTTTGGTGGGCTGATTTGATCTCCACATCAAAAGGAGCCTTTAAAATAAATATTATTGAACATTTAAGCAGTGTTAAGATTTTTCCACAATAAATGACCTCATTCAAAATAGGCAGGATGACAATAAATTAATCGAACAACTATCATTGTTGGTCCGCACTGCCATTCAGGCAGTGGCGTACACACAACACATGGGGCCCCGGTGCGAAAATTGATCCGTGGGCCCTCCGCGCTTACTCTGCGCAGGCTGGAACACATGGCTGCGGGCACCTGGTCGCAGGGGTCGCAGTGCTGTAACCCCTGCGACCGCGGTATGTACGCCAGTTCATGCAGATACACACACACTTAATGGACCACTACAGACACCCAGATCACATCAGCTCAATGAAATGGTCTGGGTGCCAGGTCTCTCTAGTTTGAACCCTGCAGCTGAAAACATAGCAGTTTCAGAGAAACTGCTATGTTTCACTGAGGGTTAATCCAGCCTCTAGCGGCTGTTTCACTGACAGCCGCTAGAGGCGCTTCCACGATTCTCACTGTGAAAATCACAGTGAGAAAACGCTGGACGTCCGTAGGAAAGCATTGAGTAATGCTTTCCTATGGGTGGTTTGAATGCACGCATGGCTCGTGCCATGCATGCGCATTTGGAGCTGAGAGGCGGATCGGGGCGGAGGGATCCCCAGCACCAAGGAAGTCCGGCGCTGGAGAAAGGTAAGTGCTGAAGGGGTTTTAAACACACACTCTCACGAACAGACGCATACACACTAGCTAACAGACACACACATTTACTGACAGCGACACACTCAGCGACATACATACATACACACTCACTGACAGACACACATACACACTCACTTACAAAACATACACTCTCACTGACAAACACACACTCACTAATCCGTGGGCCCCCACTTGATCCGTGCCCCCCCCCCCTCCGCGCTTACTCTGCGCAGGCTGGAACACATGGCTGCGGGCACCTGGTCGCAGGGGTCGCAGTGCTGCAACCCCTGCGACCGCGGTATGTACGCCAGTTCATGCAGATACACACACACTTAATGGACCACTACAGACACCCAGATCACATCAGCTCAATGAAATGGTCTGGGTGCCAGGTCTCTCTAGTTTTAACCCTGCAGCTGAAAACATAGCAGTTTCAGAGAAACTGCTATGTTTCACTGAGGGTTAATCCAGCCTCTAGCGGCTGTTTCACTGACAGCCGCTAGAGGCGCTTCCACGATTCTAACTGTGAAAATCACAGTGAGAAAACGCTGGACGTCCGTAGGAAAGCATTGAGTAATGCTTTCCTATGGGTGGTTTGAATGCACACATGGCTCGTGCCATGCATGCGCATTCAGAGCTGAGAGGCGGATCAGTGCGGAGGGATCCCCAGCACCAAGGAAGTCCGGCGCTGGAGAAAGGTAAGTGCTGAAGGGGTTTTAAACACACACTCTCACGAACAGACGCATACACACTAGCTAACAGACACACACATTTACTGACAGCGACACACTCAGTGACATACATACATACACACTCACTGACAGACACACATACACACTCACTTACAAAACATACACTCTCACTGACAAACACACACTCACTAACAGACATCGAACAGACTCACTAACAGACACACACAAACTAACACACTCAGTAACAGAAATACACAGTAACACACTCACTGACACACACACACACCCACTGACACACAAACTAACACACACACTGTACACTTACTAGCAGAAACACCCACAGTAACACACACACTGACACAAAAACTAACACACACACTCTAACACTAACACACACAAACATGTTTCTTTTAAATGTAATCCCCCAGCCTCCTTACCTTTGGGAGAGCTGAGGGGATTCCCTGGGGTCCAGTGGTGCTGCTGGGGTGCCGGTCGGCGCACAAGGGAGCACTCTCCCCTGAGCGCTCTCTGCCCAGCTCCCTTGCATGTCGCTTACTGATGCCAGAGCAGGAATATGACGTAATATTCTGGCCCAGGCATCAATGCGGTGCGCGAGGGAGCTGGGCAGAGAGCGCTCAGGGGAGAGTGCTCCCTCGTGCGCGTGCCCGGTGACACCAGGGCCAGCCTCGGGGGGCCCTGAGGTGGCTAGCTCCTGGGCCCCACAGGAAAAGAGGCTGGCCACACTGGCGTACATACTGGGTCGCAGGGCGGCGGGGCCCCCTGGTGGGTCGGGCCTAGTCGCAGCCGCGACCTCTGCGACCCCGGTATGTATGCCACTGCATTCAGGTGTGATTCACAGCATAGGAGAGCATCTCAGCAAGAAGCTGCAAAATGGCATGATGTAACAGATACACTACCCAAGTATAGGTCAAAGATAGGAAGACAGAACATATTACCGTGCCTTAGAATGGACGGATTTAACATTATAAAAGATAAAATAGCATATATGTGATTCTAGCCAAGATCAGGATAACAGAGATATGGGAGGATGATAGAACTAGTCATGTCAGGATAACAGAGGTCAGCAAGGTCAATCAACAAGCCAAAGTTGAATACCCAGTAAATCAGAGAATATATAATGCACTATATGAGGAACCAAGAGGGAACCATGACAGGGCAAAGACCATGGGGCTGAAAATTTTATTTATACATCCCCCTGTGACCTCAAAAGTGCAGGAACAAGGTTGACAAGGTCAGTGATGACATGACTTAGAACCGGAAATAATGCTGGGCATCATATTAGCTTAAGTAGAGAAGCACTGCAAGTGTTCAGGGCCCCTCTCCATGCCTGGAGACCCAGAAGTGCCCACCTTCAAATTGGTGCATTCAACACATTTGTGTCAGGATTATAGTTGATCCAGCATGCAGAATAGTATCATACCTAGGACTAAGGATAACGTCTAACTGGACCTTAGAATGGCCGGACTTAACGTACCACAGAATAGTCAAAATACTTGCCGAGGTCAGGGACACAGAATGAGACCCAATGATGAGGAAAGCCAGAAGTCAAGGATATCAGAAATCAGGGAAGTCAAAACAAAGCCAAAGTCAAATACCAGAAAAACTCAATCAGGAACACACTCTCATATAACCAGCTAGTGGAAACCACGACAGAGTACTGACAAAACAGTAATTTGGGTTTAAATAACCCTCCTTAGGCTATAATTGGTTGTATGTGACCTCTGACCCCAAAACGTGCGTGTACCAACATCTATGACGTGACTCCACATGTATGTCGGTGTCAACTTTGATGTGGGCGAAGGTAAGTTTCTTATAAAGTACTGCTCAAGGAATTTATTTGCATGTTTGGCTTTGGACTTGGAATGGTAAAAAAATAAAGACCAATACGCATCTCCGAGCAAAAGTCTTACCAAGAACGAGAAATAAACTGGCAACCTCGATCAGACACAATCACTTCTGGAATGTCATGTAAACAGAAGAGGAACTGATGAAGATGGTAATTTAGGAAGTGGTACTGTCACGGTAGTTTACCCCAACTCGCAATTGACAATATAGAGCAGAGATACGTCTTACCAGACCTTAGAATGGCCTGACTAGACGTAGAGGAGAGAAATACAGAGTCAGGAACGATAAGAGGTCAAGGGTACAAAGAGACAGCGAAAACAAGATCTAGCCAAGGTCTGGTACACAGTAATCAGTAAGCCGACAAACAGGACAAAACAGGGATAAAGAGATAAACGGAGTCAAATACAAAGCCAAGGTCAAGTACGAGAAATACCAACTGAACACAACAAGCGCTAAAGGGAACTGAAACAGAAGCCACGATAGGGCAGGGAGTTAAGGTAAGCATAAATACCCTAACATTTAATTTGATTTGATTTGAGAGGTAAGCATAAATACCCTAACATTTAATTTGATTGGCCCCATGTCATATCCATGCCCCCAAAATGTGAGTGTATGGGGAATGTGGGATGACAGGGGCCAATGGGAGACAGTTTTAGTTTTCGGCTCCCACTTCCCCTTTAAGAGTGTGCCCGAGACGCGTGGCGCGCTCTTGGAGCTAGGCGGGACACGTGACCGCATCCCGCGGTCAGTGCCTGCCGTCATTTGAGCCCTGAGGACCTCGGCCGGCCCCCGGATAAGGTAAGTACCGCTACAGGTACAAAATTTGCCATTTTGGAAAACTGGTCTACTTTCATCAATATCACAGTACATCCATTGCACAGGGGCCGGTCTACTATTAAACCTCACAAAAGAGGGATTGGAGCAGCGCTGGACGACTGAACAATAAATAAGGGAGGCAGCACCTGAATATAGGGGATTCTCTCTAAAACCCTAAAAAGAACTTGGCAAAGTAAAACAGAAAAACAGGTAGTGCCAAATAACGGACAAGAGGTGTAAAAAAAGGATCTCTAAAGAGCAATAAAAATATGATGAAAATAGTTCTGATGATACTAAGATATGTAACAGGGTTGATGTTCGAGCAGGGATAAGCCAAATGGCAAATGATTTAGGTAAACTAGAAAAATGGTCAGAGTTGTGGCAACTGACATTTTATGTGGATAAGTGCAAGATAATGCATCTTGGACATAAAAACCCAAGGGCAGAGTATAGAATATTTGATATTTGAGTCCTAACCTCAACATCTGAGGAAAGGGATTTAGGTTTTTTTTCAGATGACTTAAAGGTAGGCAGACATTGTAATAGAGCAGCAAGAAATGCTAGCATAATGCTTGGTTGTATAGGGAGAATAAAAACTATAACGTATATGGCTCACAACAAATAGTGGAGTAGCCAGTACGCGTTTCTCCCACTTGATAACGCACTAAGGGGAGAAATGCGTTGTGGTTTTATGATATTTATGTTGTAATAAAGTATTTTTGGCTAAGACACTATTTGTTGTGTGCCAAATGATTTCCAGTTTTTATTCTTATTATTTTTTATATTGTTGCCTGGTACCTGAATCTACCTTTATATAATTTTGTGGATTATACCACCCACACCTGATACACAGAGCGGTTAGTCTACTCCATCTACTTGTATATTTCCATCATTTGCATTTATACTTACATCAATAGAGAGAATTATTGGCTATTTTTTTTATCATTGCAAATGTTCCACTTCGTCATCATCCTGCTGTGAACTACTGCATGAAGAATATCCTGCAAGTGGGAATATAATACCACTGCATGCGGTTTTATCCAGAGCTGATCTAGCTCTATAACAGGCTTCCACAAACTCCGGTCCTCCAGATGTTGCTGAACTAAAACTCCCATGATTCTCAGCCTATTTCATTCATAGAATCATGGGAGTTGTAGTTCAGCAACATCTGGAGGGCCAGAGTTTGGGGAAGCCTGCTCTATAACATGTGAGTTGGCACTTTTACACCTCTGTGTCGTTTGTCATAAATTTTTACTACAATACTACACTATTGGTCTTTTCCTGTTTGTGTTCCTTTGCATATGCTGCTATTGACCAAAGTGGTTCCACAAGCATTTTATGAACATTGGATGGAGGACTTTTTTTATTTTTAGACTGTGTCTTATTATCTGGTAATTTTGTGACCTTTTTTTTACTTCTGGACTGCTACAAGAACTATCTTTATCATATTTTTATTGCTCTTTAGAGATTTTTTTTTAGATATTTTGTCTGTTATTTGGCACTACCTGTTTTTCTGTTTTACTCTACTATTAAATCTATAGCTATATATGACCAAGGTTTACTGTGAATAGATAAAGACTGTAAGAAACCACAGAGCAATTTATAGGACACCTTGACTCAGGCACACACTTCACACACTTATGTATACTCTTTGATATCTTTATGCAAGGAGGGCCACCAAAATATATGAGAAAAGATGGATAGGGTTTTGGGCACACCTGGATGACCTGCAGCTTTGCTATCATAAAAGTATTTATTTAGTATCTGGACTAACAAATGTTTTGTTTGGTGGTTTATGGCTAGGTGCTTTTGTTTGCTTGAACTGACTGCTTGCTTGAACTGACTTGAACTGTGTTCTAAGACAGAGGAAGAAAGGGTAAGGACAGTAAAGACAATTATTCTATCTGGAGGAACTAGAGGGGATTGTCCCTTCTCTTGTTTGTCTGTTGGTTAAAACTGTAAACCGTAGTATTATGGGTCCATGATATATATGTGATGATGTAGTTAAACCTGGAGAGGAATAGAGACCATCTAGCCTGTCTGGAGGATAATCTCGTTGACTCACCTAAATGTGTCAGATTCTTGTGGTAAGTCAGAATAATCACAGGATCTTTGGAACCTTCCAATAAATGCCTCCATTCTCTTAGTCTTTATGTTATAATTCTGTTATGCCTTGGACAGTTTGCTGGAGAAAAAACCCACAAGGATGAAATGATTTAGCAGTGGATCCTATTTGTGACACGACTGCTTCTAACCCTATCTCTGATGCATCCACATCTAACATAAAGGGTAAGTAGGGATCAGGATGATGAAGAATAGGAGCAGATGAAAAGATCTGCTTAACCCCTTAAGGACACGTGACGTGTGACATGTCATGATTCCCTTTTATGAGAAAAAGGGGTTTGGCTGCACTCACCTAAACATGCTTAAATGGGGTGCTGCTGGGGGCCAATAAGTACAGTAAAAATGAAAATCCAGCGCACTCACTTGTCTACTAAACAGCTATTATAGTACTGAACAATTTTCTTAGTTTTATTAAAAACACCTAATCTAGGCAAAAAATAATGGGGGTTTAGTTACATTATATGATCATACATTGCATAAGCCTGCCACAAACGTCAATGTACCCCATCTTTGGCAGGTCCTACTCTGTCTGCTAAATGAGCTACTCACTTGGGGAAATCCTTCCATCTCGAGTTCTCTACAGTACAAGACTTAAATAGGGTCCTGAGATGAGGCACCTGTAACAGGGAGGGGTGCAAAACCAAGGAGCTGGCTAGACTCCTAAATATATACATATATGAGAAAAAGGGGTTTGGCTGCACTCACCTAAACATGCTTAAATGGGGTGCTGCTGGGGGCCAATAAGTACAGTAAAAATGAAAATCCAGCGCACTCACTTGTCTACTAAACAGCTATTATAGTACTGAACAATTTAATTAGTTTTATTAAAAACACCTAATCTAGGCAAAAAATAATGGGGGTTTAGTTACATTATATGATCATACATTGCATAAGCCTGCCACAAACGTCAATGTACCCCATCTTTGGCAGGTCCTACTCTGTCTACTCTGTCTGCAGAGACAGAGTAGGACCTGCCAAAGATGGGGTACATTGACGTTTGTGGCAGGCTTATGCAATGTATGATCATATAATGTAACTAAACCCCCATTATTTTTTGCCTAGATTAGGTGTTTTTAATAAAACTAAGAAAATTGTTCAGAACTATAATAGCTGTTTAGTAGACAAGTGAGTGCGCTGGATTTTCATTTTTACTATGATTCCCTTTTATTCCAGAAGTTTGGTCCTTAACCCCTTAAGGACCAAACTTCTGGAATAAAAGGGAATCATGACATGTCACACATGTCATGTGTCCTTAAGGGGTTAAGGGGGTAAAATGCACTGATGGCCTTTACTGGTCAAACTTGTGTTTTGGCGCCTTTCTTTGTAAGTGAGGTCATAGGTGCTATTATACATGCACTCTACCACTACATGCCTTCTATGATTCTGCAATGGCTGTTAGATGGATGTGTTTGTAATGTACCTTGTTTAGCTTGAGTGTGATCTACAGCAGGGTAGATGTCAAGCACTTAAAGAGGCCCTGAGATATTGCCTCAATTCAAATTTAGAAACATGAAAATGCCACTAACTGCCTTTACTTCTGTTACTTTGTTTATATTCATTTTTTCTTATATGTTTTCATTCTGGTACTTTTTTGTACATAATACAATTTAAATGTTTTTTTGAGATTGTTATGGTGTGCATTCTATATTCTATATACATTTAAATATTTTACTGTTTTGAAACACTAATATCTGTGTTCAGTGAAGTCTCCCGAGTAACAGTACCCCCCATGTACAGGTTTTAGAGTGTCATGGAAAGTTACATGGTTAAATATAGTGGTAGCAAATTAAATTCTCTGGACTTTCGGCCTGGGTTGTTAGGCAGGTCCTGCAAATTGCAATAAAAAAATTGACTTAATTATGTAAAAATATTACATAAAAATGCACACAGAATTTAAATATATATATATACATATTTATATATTTGAAGTCTATGTGTATATTTATGAAATTATTTATGTAATTATGTATATGGACATATGCATATTTTGTATTTTTATTTAATTTTATATATACATACATAAGTATATATTAATAAAAATACACTTAGCATGACATATATATATATATATATATATATATATATATAAATATCGAAAACTCCGCACTCAATGTACCGGTCTTGTGCTCGCCTCGGTGCTGCCTCAGCCGTCAGTATATACAATGAAGAACGAGTGCACTCAAGAGGACTTAGTAGAAAGTAATGTGTTTATTCACAAACGTGCCAGTGATAGGTTCAACGTTTCAGTCCTCGTAGGACTTTTATCAAGACCTTGATAAAAGTCCTACGAGGACTGAAACGTTGAACCTATCACTGGCACGTTTGTGAATAAACACATTACTTTCTACTAAGTCCTCTTGAGTGCACTCGTTCTTCATTGTATATATATATATATATATATATATATATATATATATGAGTACATATGTATGTATATATTTGTGCTTGGAATTTAATTGGTTATAAATTATGTTAGGTGATGTAGTGTTGGCTGAGGTGTGCCGAAACCAACGAAGGAGTAGGCCTGTAATAAAAGAGGGCAAAAGAATGATGGAAAAAAAACAACAACAAAAAAACACTTTATTGCTTCTTATAAGGCTAAACATTTAAATGATTGTCTTAGTTCTTTTTCTGGTTGTGGGATATTATAAATGGAGGCTTTCCATCGGCCCAATCTCTTAATGATGTAGACTGGCATCTTAGCGTTAGGTGCCAATGAAGCTGCTCCTATCCGGAAGGAGTATCCAGAGAAGGAAGAGGAGTTGTAGCCTACCCTTAGTAGCAGAGTTCTAATGTAAAACATTAACTTGGATGTGGTGAGTAGGTATTCATGGAGTAGTCATAGTTGAGAGTTAGGAGGGTGACTGTGGTGAAAGCTTAGGAAAGTATCTAGTACTTTAACTGTGCACCAGGCGTTTCCAGTAGGAATGAGGGGAAGGGTAGTAGGTAGATTGGTGTGATTTGTTTTGGAGGTTTGCAACGAAAAGATGTAATGGTCGTTGACTTTAATCAGGTGAGAATTCTTTAAACTTATGTTGGCATCTGATTGGCATATGACAGTGAATTCTCTAGGTCTAAGGAAGCCGTAAAAGGCAATGAATATGGCGACTTTAATGGCAGAATTAGTCTGGGAATCAAAAGGTGTGACGTCTAATAGGTCACTGAGTTGTTGGAATATGGGCCCATCATGGGCAGTGTACTGGTTGCAGGGGGGGGGGGGTGATGGTTTTATTGATACCTTTAAGGATATTTCTTTAGGGTAAGAGAATAGAAAAGGAGGGTGATTGGGAAAAGTGGTGAGAACGTGATGTTTGTACCCCTGTGAGAGATAGTTTGATGGTGTTGTGAGATAATTTTAGATGTAAGTGGCAAAAAGAAGCAAAAGCCACTATGGGCTCTATGGAGAAATTGTCCTGTACTTGGAACTCTGCTGCAAATGTGTGGAAAATGGTTAGTGCCCTGGCATAAGTGGTAGTGGTGTTGGTTGACAGTGCGTGGTGCGTGAGTGATTGGGCGTGACAAAACAGGTCAGTCAGTCCACAATTAGTTTGTGGAATGACGGTATTCTGGATGGTAGGTTGTAGGCAGTAGGGTGCGTCTGGAACAATATATGAAAACTAGAGCGTGAAAGAGCGTCAGCAGCTCTGTTACTGTTGCCCGGGATATGTTCACAGACAAGGTAACATTTTGAAGTGGCTGCTAGCCATGTCAACTTGCGGACCAACCTCATGATGGTTAATGAGGAAGAACGTCCTTTATTAATGATCTCGCAAGCTGCTGAGCTGTCAGTGTAACCTTTGACTGCCTTACCGGTCCAGAGATGACCCCATGTATGAGCTGCTGCCACGATGGGGTAAATTTCATATAAGGTCGATGTTTCTCTAAAGGCAGGCAAGGCAGTCGTCTACGTAGGCCAGTTGTCCCTAAACCAATGTTTGACAAATATTGCAGCGAACCCGGTGTGTGCTTCTGCGCCTGTCGGAATTATTGGGGATTGGTCAGATAGTGGGGGAATAAAGAAGGAGATTCCATTCCATGCAAACCTAAAATTCCTCCACATGAGCAAGTCAGCCCTGGCTGGTGGGTTGATGGTTATAGTACCTGTGTCAGGTACCCCATGTAGGAGACTTAGCAGCCTTGAAACAAATGATCTGCCCTGTGGAATGATCCAGATGGTGATGTTAAGGGACCCCAATAGAGATTAGAGTCCTTTCCGTATGCAGGTATCACTCCGAAGGAACAGATCAATTTCATCTCTGATGCGGGCCAATTTCTTTTGTGGGAGGCTAGCTTGGAAGGAAACTGTGTCTAGTGAAATACCCCAAAAAACTAGTTTGGTGGTGGGCCCTAGTGATTGTCTGGGGACAGGATAATCCCCAGGGCTGTGATGCTGTGAATGCTGCTAGGTGCGTGGAAACTTTTTTTGATCAACAAGAAATTGTCCAAGTAGTGAATAACTGATGACACCTGATGATGTTCATGAGCAGCCAGCAGAGTGTTTCTGCAAAGATGTCAAACCGTTTAGGGCTGCTCCTAGAACTGAATGCGAGTCATGTTGCAAAATGGTATTTAACGTAGTGTATGTACCATGGTGTATAGGTAGTAGTTTAAAAGCATTAGAGATGTCCGTTTTACTCAGCCATGCTCGACTGCCTGCTAGTACTATGGGTCTGCCCAGCTTATCCCTCTGACCGCTTTCTTGCCTCATGTTGGAGCTGAAGGTGTGGTGAGAAGAGGAGGGATCTGCCTCGTAGGGGCACTAATCGGTGGAGTGTGAAGTGGAATTATAAACTGCAGAGGATGGGGGCCTCAGGCTGGCAAAGTGTCGACAGAACAACTCTGTATCCATCTGACACCCGTCTAACCGGATGTAACTATGTAACTATGTAAACTGGGCTGGATGAGTTGCTGCTTTGGCTGACATTGACTTGTGATAGTCGTAGAATGAGGAACCCCCGTATTTAATCCCTAAGTCAACCACTTTGTTCATGTATCATTCCAGTTCTTCCCTTCTATGCGGGTACACAGAGCAGCTGACATCTCTATAAATACCGAAAGCTATGACAAATTTAGGGATGGACACTTTTTTGTTGAGACAAGGGTCTCTGGTTTTCAACACCACTAATATGTCGCCATAGTTATAGTCACTGTTCTCTATAATGTCCTGTGAGGCGATAAGGAAGGAAACCAGCCCCACTGGACTGCAGGTAATAAATCCACTCCAGCTCTCCCAGGGAGGCTGGGTGGATTTAAAATAAAATTTAAAAAATATTAGTTTGTGAGTGTTGGTGGAAATGTCTGTTTGTGAGTGTGTATGTGTGTATGTCTGTAAGTGTGTGTGTCTGTAAGTGAATGTGTGTGTGTATGTAAGTGAATGCGTGTGTGTCTGTAAGTGTGTGTGTCTGTAAGTGAATGTGTGTGTGTCTGTAAGTGCGTGTGTCAGTCAGTGCGTGTGTGTGTCAGTGCGTGTGTGTGTCAGTGCGTGTGTGTGTCAGTGCGTGTGTCAGTCAGTGCGTGTGTCAGTCAGTGCGTGTGTGTGTCAGTGCGTGTGTGTGTCAGTGCGTGTGTGTGTCAGTGCGTGTGTGTGTCAGTGCGTGTGTCTGTCTGTCAGTGTGTGTCCAAGTAATAGTGTGTGTGTGAATGTCATTGTTTGTCACTGTATATAAGCGTGTGTCTGTCAGTGAGTGTATGCGTCTGTCAGTGAGTGAGCATCTGTCGGTGAGTGAGCATCTTTCAGTGAGTGAGCATCTGTCAGTCAAAGTGCGGCCTTGACAGGACAAATCCTAAATACACCACTGCTGGAAGGTCACCTGGAGTAGCGATGGCTGTTTCCATCTTAGACCGCCTTTGGTTAAGAGTCTGGAGGTTAGCTAGAATAGCTGACAATGTTTCTTGCATTGAGTCTGAGGTGCTGGTGTGCACCCCGTGAGAACTTGTGCCAGGCTTGGGATCATTGGACTGTGCTGTCAGCAGTCTGTAGAACTCAGCCTTTCTGGCTGTGGCTGGGAAAGGGATGCCCCTATGACTCAGTTCTGCTGACAGTTTCGGCATGGTCCATGATCTCAGGGACCTGGAGGTAGAGGGGGTAGAGGGATACTTCTGGGGCCCAGGCCTGACTGGCGTACAGTGTAAATCTTGCATGGGCAGGTCATCACTTGGGATTAATTCCTGTGACATCCTGTGAAAAGAACATTGATTACTATAGTAGGGGGATGGAAGATCAAGCCCTTCAGAAAACTGGCTTGCTGACTAGTTCCGAGGCGAAATAATTAACTAAATGTGATGGGTGAGGCCCTGCTAATGCCAAGTGGCGTTGAGAGGCTCTACCTATGATTTGGACCTTGGGGGCTCGTGGCCACTAGACGTAGTGGCAGGATGTTGGCCTTTTGATGACAGTAAAAGATTCAACACATGTGGGCGTGACTTGTGAAGCCCTGACTGTAGCCCTAAAGAAGGGAGAGCGAGGCGACTAACTATGATTTGGGTCGTTGGGCAAACCTCCATGGTGAGGTGGGGTGTTGGCCTCACTGGACCGATATATTTGTTTCGTACTAGGGGCCGCAACTGACCCTATGAGCCAGTTCTCTAGCCCTGGTGAAGCTTGTCTCTGACTGAGTAATGTAAACATGTGGATATTTACCTTAGGATTTTAACTTCAGGTTGGCAATTTGTATGTATACGTGGTAATTCGAGGAGCCTAAAATTGACATAGAGCTAAGTAACGTATTTTGAGAAAGAAAGCTGACAAGAGATAGAAATGTGTGAACATGGTGAACAGGGAACAGAACCCTCTGAAAAATTAGTGATTTCATGTAAACATTGGGGTATTTAGAGCTAAAAAATCTGTATAAAATGATTAGCATGCTAAATTGAGGGGATATGAATAACTGACCGTGACAGGAATATACCCTTAAGAGCAAAAAAACTTTAAAATTAAGGTTGTGGAACACAGAAAGCGGGGGTGAGGTAGTTGGGTGTTTCTATAGCTAAAGCTGTTGTGACATAATTCCTGTGACATTATGACAGTAAAATGTACAATATAGTGGAGTGAAAGTGGTGAAGTTAATAGTCCTTTAATTGTAAAAGAGAAACACAATGGATTGAATACATGCGGCAGATTAGTTTACGTAGGAATGAATAAGTGAAGAATGCGTGAAAGACCAATATGCTGAGTGTATGAACTGTTCATATGTACGAATGGGTATAGTTAGTTACTTGTAAGTATAATAGGATTTCGTATCAATTTTACCAAAGGAGGTCAACAAATATTATGCCGAACGAACGGGTGAACTGGAATGTACAAATAAGTGAATAAGAAGGGAGCCCATCCCCGCATTTTTAGGCCTAAACGTAGAAATAACCAAACGTTATTCCCCACGTGGGACTTACGTGTACGTGCCTGGTCTTGTGTGCGGAAGCCAGATGAATTGTTTGTGGAGAAGCCGGGTGGAACGACCAGAGTTTGGAGCAGTGGACACCGCAGGTTAGGAGATTTGGTGGGAATCTCGGACCGGAACTGCTGTCAATCAGCATGAATGGCATAGGTAAGTAGGAGGTTAGAGTTTAACCCCTTAAGGACCAAACTTCTGGAATAAAAGGGAATCATGACATTTCACACATGTCATGTGTCCTTAAGGGGTTATATAGGGGACATAACTCCTCCCACAAATTCAGGCCTTATGTATATATATATTCAGGGCTATATATATATATATATATATATATATATATAAATATATATATATATATGCAGATGAAAAGAGTGCACTTGAAAGGTCTTCTTAAAGATATAAACAATTTATTGTGCCAAACTTCAAAGACATACAAGTCGACGTTTCAGTCCTCGTAGGACTTTTTTCAAGACAATGAAAGGCAGGAAAGAAGTGATTTAAATATACCTTACAGGTGATTTGATTGGAGAGTAGGTTATATGAAAGAGAGGCTGTGCAAACGTGAAAGTAATTACTTTGCTATGTGATAGAGATTAACCCCTAAAGTGCCTAATGGAAAGGCCAGTAAGTGAGTGTAGTTACGGCCAGGTGTCTAATAATCTGCTCTCGCAAACATATTAAAATACAAGGATAAGAGATATCGACGCCACCTTAGCATAACAGAGTATTTAAGATTCTACTTGAATATTTAAGCTAATTTGTTAATCGAAGTTTAAACAAACTGATTTAAACAATACCATACGATTGCTACATTTTTAAACAATACCATACGATTGCTACATTTTTAAACAATAACATAAGATGGCTGCGTTTTTAAATTGGAGTTCCAAGTGCCAAATGGTTGCAGACCTAACTATAGATACATTGTAGAAAAGACTTTAAAGTATATATTTAAATGACCATAGGAATACTTTGTATCTACTTGGTTACATTACAAGTTAACGACCATACGGTCTATGGAGTATAGCAGGAGTATCCATTAACTAATGTACCTAGCTAAATTAGAATTAATATATGATTGGTCTAACGAAAGACTCATGAACTGATCACAGATAATGGTTTCTCTGTGACCTTTAGTGCAAATATATACTGTTTACTATTATTTACGTAAACTATGTGGCCTCTTTATCTTTTCGGAATAAAGCAGCTGAGTGGGTTGATCTCGTTAAGTCCCCCCGGGGACAAAGTTCCTAATGTGAAGATCCAAAAGGCTTCTCTTTGAAGAAGTAGGACATCTCTATCACCCCCCCTGTTTGGGGCCGGAACATGTTCAATGCCCATAAATTTCAATGTGGGCAGTGTATGCCCTGTTTCCAGGAAATGTTTGGCTATGGGGGTGGTTGCTATGCCGCTGGATAACGCTGTCCTGATGGTAGATCTGTGTCCCCTCATGCGCTCCCTAAGATCATTGGACGTTTTGCCGATATACATGAGTCCACATGGGCAGGTGATGCGATAAACTACGTGTGTAGTGGTACACGTGATCCTTTGCCGTATCCTGTATTCTTTACCTGAGCGAGGGTGGTAGAACGCTTTGCCCGGGGTCATACTATTGCAAGCCATGCACTTCAAACAACGGTAACAGCCTGGATTTTGAACAGACTGATGCGCCATAGATGTGTCTGTATGAACCAGATAATCTCTCAGGTTCCTGTTCCTCCTATAACTAATCATAGGGATATTCTGGAATATCGTCGGTAGTGTCTTATCTTTTTTAAGAACCTCCCAGTTGTGTCTTATTTTCTGGGACATCTCGCCCGATAGTGAATGGAACGTTTGGGGGAAGATCATTCTACTTTGGTTGTTCTTGGTTTTAGGGCCATCAGTGTAGTTTTTAAATATAATAGTAAACAGTATATATTTGCACTAAAGGTCACAGAGAAACCATTATCTGTGATCAGTTCATGAGTCTTTCGTTAGACCAATCATATATTAATTCTAATTTAGCTAGGTACATTAGTTAATGGATACTCCTGCTATACTCCATAGACCGTATGGTCGTTAACTTGTAATGTAACCAAGTAGATACAAAGTATTCCTATGGTCATTTAAATATATACTTTAAAGTCTTTTCTACAATGTATCTATAGTTAGGTCTGCAACCATTTGGCACTTGGAACTCCAATTTAAAAACGCAGCCATCTTATGTTATTGTTTAAAAATGTAGCAATCGTATGGTATTGTTTAAATCAGTTTGTTTAAACTTCGATTAACAAATTAGCTTAAATATTCAAGTAGAATCTTAAATACTCTGTAATGCTAAGGTGGCGTCGATATCTCTTATCCTTGTATTTTAATATGTTTGCGAGAGCAGATTATTAGACACCTGGCCGTAACTACACTCACTTACTGGCCTTTCCATTAGGCACTTTAGGGGTTAATCTCTATCACATAGCAAAGTAATTACTTTCACGTTTGCACAGCCTCTCTTTCATATAACCTACTCTCCAATCAAATCACCTGTAAGGTATATTTAAATCACTTCTTGCCCGCCTTTCATTGTCTTGAAAAAAGTCCTACGAGGACTGAAACGTCGACTTGTATGTCTTTGAAGTTTGGCACAATAAATTGTTTATATCTTTAAGAAGACCTTTCGAGTGCACTCTTTTCATCTGCATATATTGAAGGCTGAGGTAGCACCGAGGCAAGCACAAGACCGGTACATTGAGTGCGGGATATTTGCAGTTTGTATATATATATATATATATATATATATATATATATATATATACAAAACATGGGGGATGGTTGCACTCACCTGAACATGCTTAAATGGGGTGCTGCTGGGGGCCATATTATACAATAAACAATGCACAAGATCCAGCGCACTCTCCTATCTACTAAACAGCAACTTCAATGTTGACAGATTTTATTAGTTTTTAAAAGTTTTTTTAAAAACACCTAATCTAGGCAAAAAAAATAATGGGGATTTAGTTACATTATATGATCATACATTGCATAAGCCTGCCACAACGTCAATGTACCCCATCTTTGGCAGGTCCTTCTCTCACAGTCTAATGTCTGCTCTTTTGAGATTAACCCACTTACTTGGGGAAAAATTCCATCTGAGGCTCTCTGCAGTACAAGGCTAAATAGGGACCTGAGATGAGGCACCTGTAACAGGGAGGGGTGCAAAACCAAGGAGTTGGCTAGACTCCCAAATAAATATATATATGAAACATGGGGGATGGTTGCACTCACCTGAACATGCTTAAATAGGGTGCTGCTGGGGGCCATATTATACAATAAACAATACACAAGATCCAGCGCACTCTCCTATCTACTAAAAAAGTAATATATAAAAAAGTACCTTGCACTCTGGCTGAAATATTCCATGACCTGGTGCACTACCAGGGCTCCAGTATTTAAGTAGTTAAAGTAGTTGGCTGCACTCACGGATTTCCATAAAAAAAATTACTTTTAATAAAGAATTGAAAACAAGATCAACGTTTCAGTCCTCCTTGTGGACTTTCAGCAGGATCATACAGACATTATAAATGACAAAGATTATATAGGATGCAATTAACTGTACATTGACTCACCCCAGGTGCTGTGTGTTGAAATTGTCATTTATAATGTCTGTATGATCCTGATGAAAGTCCACATGGAGGACTGAAACGTTGATCTTGTTTTCAATTCTTTATTAAAAGTTATTTTTTATGGAAATCCGTGAGTGCAGCAAGCTACTTTAACTATATATATATATATATATATATATATATATATATATATATATATATATATATATATATATATATATATATATATATATATTATATATATATTTTTTTTATTAACTTTATTTTTTTTATTTTAAACTTTATTTTTACTTCTTTTCACCAGCAGTGGGACTTCCTGTCAGTTCAGGCAGTCCCCCTTCTGGCAGCACTATGGACACCTTTTGTGGCCATGTAACTGCTCTTTCAGAGTGATCACATGGCCCCTGGGCTCCTTTTTTGCAGAGGGGGGACTGTCTGGGCTGTTAGACAGTCCCCCCCATAGAAGAAGAACACCGATCGCCATCGGGGGAACGGCGGCAGTCAGGTAAGTACATGGGAGAGGGAGGGAAGGGGTTAAGGTTGTTTTTTTTTTAATGTCTTTCTTTATTTAGTTTTTCTTAATTTACTCTTCACTGAGTACCTCGACACCTGCCTAAAGGCTTCTGATACTCTGCCTCACTGCCGGGCTCCACGGAGAGCAACCCGGAAATGATCGCTCGGGGGGAGCGATCGCTCGGGAGCCCGGCAGTCAGGGGGGTATTGCATGATGCCTTGACATTGAGGCATCGCTGCAATACTGCTATAGTGGCTGGAAGCAATCATGATTGCTTCCAGCACTCTAATTAGCCGCGGACTTATCAGGTACATCCGCGGTAATTAAGGACCATTTTTTGTCGGACGTACCTGGTCGGGAAGGAGTTAATCTCACTCACCTTCTTTTGAATTCTACATATCACAGAGCTTCCCTTTTCATGTGTGCCCATCAATATGTATATATGTCCCAGAAAACATGGTCAATCTAGTCACCTTGGTCATGTTACTTCCTGGTTTGGTTAGCTTATTTCAACTAAACTCAAGCGGCAGCAATTGACAGGAGCATCTGCCTTGCAAATATTTCTCATTGAGCTGCATGGGGAAGTAGGTGATTGAACAGTCACATACAGTTTGGGCATGGTTAGAAGATGGCTTGCAAAGGCAGCAAACAAGATATGCAGTTTTTGCAAGCTGTTTTTAGATATAGCGCGAATGCGAAAATCCATTATGGAATGCATGCAACTTTTGATTTGGGGTATATTTACTAAACAGTGATTTTTTTAACATTTGTTTTGTATTTGTGCAATGGAGTGTCCCTTTAAGCTTCTAACATATTGGAGCATATTTGGGCAAAACTATTACTTAGTAGCAATTGAAGATTATGCTAGCGTTAGTGTACTTATAATCTTAATTTTAGTAATGACAGGAGGCGAGTATTTTGCATTAACTCTCTTTACTAACTCACATAGCAGTAAAGAAAAGGTGAAAACATTAACCAATCAAAAGAAAGTAGGAGGTATAGTATTCACAGTAATGAGGCTCCTCCCCCTCTTTCGAGAGCGACATCAAATACAATAAAAGTTTTACAAAAGAACGGATAAAGTCTTGCAACATGCACCAACGGGTGACTTTCCAAATACGAAGTCCTAGGGTGATCCAAACATGCACCAACAGATGACTTGTCCAATTGCGAAGTCCTGGTTTCTGAAGGAAGGTCCAAACATGTCCATCCTGAGTGTAAGCAGTAATGTCTTGAGGTTATGCTGAAAGAGAGTGTGGAAGAGGTTAGGAACCGGTCTGGCAACTGTTTGCAGTAATGTAATAAACCCAGCACAAACTCTAACGAAATGTACCTAGTCTAAGTATGACAACCAACAGTAACGAAGCTGTAGTTAAATAAGGTACACGTATTATATATACCAGGTAGTACACGTCTTATATATACCAGGTAGAAAATATGAAGGAAAATATAGAGTATAGGTATACTTATATGAGATTTCATCCCTCGAGGGTGCGGAGGGTGGGAAAATACTCGCCTCCTGTCATTACTAAAATTAAGATTATAAGTACACTAACGCTAGCATAATCTTCAATTTTACCACATGACAGGAGGCTTCATATTTTGCATTTTTAACGCTGATGAAGGAGAGACGTGGCTGCCCCCGAGTTTGGGCGGAAATAGAAGGTCCGAAAGGTCGCTTCGCGTGACCAATCCGCGGCTCGTAGGATGTCTGTCAGTGATGCTCCCGCGGAGAAAGCCGACGAGGCCGCCGCTCCGCGAACTGAGTGGGCACCGAAGGTGTCTTCTACACCTGCTAGAGACAGGATCCATCGAACCCATCTGGCGAGGGTGGTAGTAGAGACGGGAACGTGAGGTCTAACATAAGACACCAATAGTTGTCCCGACGATGAAACCCGAAGGAGGGAAGTGACCTGGACATAACGACGCAGAGCAGAGACCACGCAAAGCAGCGGTTCGGTAGGAAAAAAGGGGTAGAAAACCGACGATGAGTCCGATTTAGTACGACGAGACACTTGGAAGGTAACTCCCTCTGGGGAGACCGAAAAGGCGTCGACGTCGAAAGCCCGCACGTCCGAAACTCTGCGGAACGATACCAGACAAAGTAGGAGTGTTAGTTTGGCCGACAGTTGTCGGAGTGAGAGTCTGTCGTTATCTGGCCAGTCTCGCAGAAACTGTAGGACGACTTCCACGTCCCATAACCGAGTGTACTTGGGTCTGGGGGGCCTTTGAAGTCTGATGCCCCTGAGGAGGCGGCATACCAGAGGGTGTTTCCCGACGGGTGAACCCAGGACCGGAACGTGAGCCGCTGAGATCGCGGAGCGCACGACGTTTAGGGATCGGTAAGACCTGCCCGCGGAGTATAGGTGGGAGAGAAAATTCAAGATGGCCGTTACAGGTGCCGTAAAGGGATCAAAGTTCCGTTCACTGCACCAAGTGGACCAGGAATTCCATGCTGCGAGATAGCATCGTCTGGTTCCTGGTGCCCACGAATCCCATAAGAGGTCTCTAGCTGTCTGCGATAAGTCCTCGGTCTGCCAGGCACCCCTGAAAGAGTCCAGGCTACTAGAGAGAGGCGGTCTTCCAGAATGAGAGGATGGGGGTTCCCTCTCGGGTCTGTGAGGAGTGTCCGGTAGGACGGTATGAGGAGAGGGTCCCTGTAGGATGAAGCTAGAAGGTCCGGGAACCATGGTTGGCTCGGCCATAGGGGAGTGATGAGGAGCAGAGACCCGCGTTGCGTCTTTAAGTATTGTATCGTCCTTGCCACCATGGCAAATGGGGGAAAGGCGTAAGCGCCCCTGGGTGGCCATGGTTGGAGAAAGGCGTCTACTGCTTTGCTCTCCGGGTCTGGTAGCCAGCTGAAGTACTCGTCCGTCTGCCTGTTGTTCCGAGATGCGAAGAGGTCCAGGTGGAGGGGGCCTCTCCTGACCAAGAGGCGATGGAAGATTGTAGGATCCAGTCTCCAGTCGCTGCTGTCCCGCCAATGGCGAGAGAACCAGTCCGCTGTCAGGTTCGTTTCGCCCGGGAGATATTCTGCCATGAGGGAGATTTTCCGGGGAAGGCAAAACTCGAATATTTCTTTCGTAATCTCTGAAAGGAGTCTGGACCGGGCCCCTCCTAGTCTGTTGATGTAACGGACCGCTGACACATTGTCCATCCGGAGGAGGATGCAGCAGTTGGTCCGGTTTCTCGCTAGGCTGCGAATTGCAAATGACCCCGCTAGAAGTTCTAGGCAGTTGATGTGAAGTTTGAGTTCTTGGGAGGTCCAAGTGCCTCCCGTCGAACTGCCTTCGCAGGTGGCGCCCCATCCCCAGAGGCTGGCGTCTGATTCCAGGACCATGTCGGGCGTGTTTCCGAAGATGGCTCGGCCATTCCACGCTTCCATGCTGTCCAGCCACCATCCCAGTTCTCCTTTGACTTCCTCCGTCACCGGAACCGTTTGGTCGTACGAGGGGTTCTGGCGGAGAAAGGAAGCCTTCAAGCGCTGCATCGCTCTGTAGTGGAGTGGACCCGGGAATATCGCCTGGATGGATGCGGATAGCAAGCCCACGATCCGAGCCAGGTTGCGGAGTGGAATGGAGTGGCTGCGAATGGCTCTGCGTATTTCCTTCTTGATGGCTGTGATCTTTGAGGTTGGGAGCCGTAGAGTGCTGGTCTTGGAATCTATCTCGAAGCCCAGGAATTGTATCTTCTGGGCTGGGGATACTTCCGATTTTTGAAAGTTCACCACGAAACCTAGGGACGTGAGGAGTCGGGTGGTATATTGTGTGTGTTGCGTTAGACTGTACCTGTCTGAGGAAAACAGTAGCAGGTCGTCCAGGTAAATAATGCACCGAATTCCTTGAGTGCGTAGTCGAGACACTACTGGCTTCAGGAGTTTGGTGAAGCACCACGGTGCTGAGCTGAGGCCGAAGGGGAGGCATGTAAACTGCCAGGGGCGGCCTTGCCATCGGAATCTGAGGAACTGTCGGCAGGATGTGTGGACGGGTACCGATAGGTAGGCGTCCTTGAGGTCCAGTCTTGTGAACCAGTCCCCTTCTTGGAGCAGATCTCTTAGGAGATGGATGCCTTCCATCTTGAAATGTCTGTATGTTACAAAAGCATTGAGCTTCCTTAGGTTTATAACCGGCCGTAAGTCTCCAGATTTCTTTTTCACTAGGAAAATGTTGCTGAAGAAGCCGTTTTGGTCGTGAGCGGGTTCTATCGCTCCTTTGGCCCTGAGTTCCCGTAGTTCGCCATCGATTAGAAGGCGATCTTCTTTGGAGCACTGAATGGGGTACGGAGGGGCGGTCTGGGACGGGGTTTCCACAAAATCTATGATGTAGCCTTGGACCGTCTGGAGGATCCATGCGTCCGTGGAGATGGCTGTCCAGTTCTGAAAAGACAGAGCGATACGACCTGCAGTATACGGGGTTAGTGGACATTGAGGCATAATGATGCTTACCTGTGGGGAAGCGTGCTCTGCCACGGCTACGAGGTCCTCTGCCTCTGTCTGCTCCACGGGTGTAGGAGAAGGGCTGCCTGAAACCCACTTCCGGGTAGAAGGGTTGGGGTCTGTGTGAGCGGGGGCCAGAGGGCCAAAAACGGCTGGCTGCTCGGCCCCTGTAGCGGCCAGCCCGTCCAAAAACACCCCGATTGGGGTAGCCCCTGAATACTCGCTTCATTGAAGTTTGAGCCTTATTGAGCGAGGTGAAAATGTTTACGTGCTTATTAAGCTCTTTGAGGAAGGCTTCCCCAAACAATTTGCCCTGTGCAAGCGGTCCCAACTCCTTGGTGCCCAATTCCACCAGCTTTCCGTCAATACGGAGCAGCGCTGCTTTTCGCCTCTCAGAGGAGAGGGCTACGTTGGTGTTGCCAACAAAACAAAAGCACCTCTGTGCCCATTCTCTTATATCGTGTGCCCACTCTTTAACCATACTGGCATCAAATTCGTCAGCCCTTGTAAAAGCATCGTCCGCCAAAAACATGATGCGGGAAAGTGGGCCAATAGAGTCTAGGAGTTTGTCTTGAACTCCGTGAAAGCCCTTCTCCACTCCTCTCCTGGGGTCGCGACCACCCCTAGACATGAATGTGTTCATGACCTGGTCGAATTCGGGGGTTTGGGCCACGTTGTCGGGAAGGGAAGGGCGAGGGCATTCCGAACGTAGTCGGTTGCGCACCGTTTTGTCCAGGGGTTTGCGGAGCCAACGGTGCATAAATTTGGAAAGATGGTCGGGGGGGGTCCAGTCCCCCGAACGCGGGTGCCGTATGTTGCGGGGGTCGAATAGACGTTGCCCCGTGGGGTCCAGAATGGCTTCCCCTTCTTCTTGGCCCGGTGTGGGGTCGTCCGGCAGTTGGATGTCGTCCAAAAAGGTGCCTTTTAGGAGACCCGTATGGGATCCCGTGTCCGAACCCCAGTCGTTATCTGGATCGGAATCTGCGGCCTGCCACTCATCTAACACAGCCATGGAGCGTGTTTGTTCTTCCCCCTCGTCCGAGGAGTAATGGGCGGGGGTGGGTGGTGCTGGCCTGTGGCGTTTGGCAGGTGCCTTGCCTTTGCCCAGGTTATCATTCCTTTCCTTGCCCTTCCAGTGGCGTTTGCTGGGCCGAGAGTCGGCCTGGGCATGGGATTCTGAAGCCTCAGAATCATAGTCATGGGCTTGGGCTGTTGTGACTTTTTTAGTCTGATCGGCAGTCGCCGTCATAACCCTGGATAATGCTTTCTCCATAGAGGCGGAGATGGCTTCCGCAATCATGGTTTGGAAGTCTGCAGGGTTTTGAGGTGTATCCATGGTAATGGGAGTTGGGCCGCTGTAATAGCTTGAGGCACAGAAAATGTTGGGCTAGGGGTCTGTCCCAGTTAGTGATAAAAAGGAGGGGGGTACCTGCAGTACCCAGTTAACCCCAGCAGGGTAGGTATAGGTATATATATATATAAACCGTGAAAGGTAAAAAAGGCAAAACCCCAGCAGGGTGAGTATGACAATTCTGGCAGTAAAAAGCACCAGTTTCCCCAGCAGGGAATATTGGGATTTTCTTCTGGGCCACACCCAGGTATAAATGCTCAAATATAAATAGGTGGCACGAAATCCACCTGATAGCAGCGGTATTAAATATAGGGCTTCACCCTGTAAGTGTGCAAAAGCACCAGTAGGCAGTAAGTATTTTCGATTATGGGGCCACACCCCAAGCACAGGTAAATAATTTGACTGACCTGGGGACCCCTGCCTAGAGACAGTCGGTCCGACGGCGGAGAAGCCGGCGGACCGAGAGGTGAAGAAAAGAAGAGAGACCCTGTGAAGAAAACAGGGAGGGGGAAAAAGACTCCCCCAAGAGCGAAACCCCAAGGGGGCAGATGAAATAAAGGTAGAAAACAACAATAGTAGCAAATATAAAACTACATATATAAGATAAAATACAGTATAATATAAAAATTACATATACAATAGTGAAAAAAGGGAAGAGCCAAAAACTCTGACCTGTCTGCTGATGGAGCAGTAAAGAAAGAGGGGGAGGAGCCTCATTACTGTGAATACTATACCTCCTACTTTCTTTTGATTGGTTAATGTTTTCACCTTTTCTTTACTGCTATGTGAGTTAGTAAAGAGAGTTAATGCAAAATATGAAGCCTCCTGTCATGTGGTAAAATTTAGAATTAATCATTTCAGAAGTTTGGGAAAAAACCACAAACCCTGTAAATTGATCATTATCTAACTGTAGCAAATTAATTTCATCATCGCACAGCTGTGTGAAAGAAAAAAAGAAAAATAATACCGTTTTCCTTTCATCATGGGTGGTTCTATGTGGAAAATTAAAGAATCCCAAATGTCAAATAAGGCTTTAGTTATGATGCCTGTAGGGGAAACAGGACTATGCATTCCAGCAAGAAAAAATATATTTTTGTTCTGAATCTTGTATTAATAATAGTTATTGTGGTTTAAATTTGGTTAAAAAGAAAAAAAGTGAAAATGCACAGCTTAAGCAAAACCTTTCATGTTGGAAATGTTAAAATTCTTACTGCTATGCTGGTTGTTGAGCAATGTCTACAATCTTCAGTTAATTTCTTTGTTTACTTCCAGGCAGAGGTGTACCTAGGATATCTAACGCTCAGTGCAGAACGGTATGTTGGCATTAACCTCCCCAAGGATTTTTTTTTGTGTGCATGTTACTCTGCACTGCACACTTTTGTTAAAGGGACACTATAGTCACCATAACAACTACAGTTTAACCCCTTAAGGACATGATTCCCTTTTATTCCAGAAATTTGGTCCTTAACCCCTTAAGGACCAAATTTCTGGAATAAAAGGGAATCATGACATGTCCCACATGTCATGTGTCCTTAAGGGGTTAAGGGGTTCTAATGTAGTTGTTCTGGTGAGTATAATGATTTCATGTACTTTGCCCCCCATGGACACCTCCAGTGGCCACTCCTCAGATGGCCTATGGAGGTGCTTCCTGGGGCAGTGCTGCATTGTTCTGCATGGAGACGCTGAACTTAACTCATATAGATGAATACACAAAAGGATGCACATATATATGTTCACATTCATATGCACATACTCACATTAAAAGCTTATGTAAATCAATACATTAATAAGAATGAAGGAAAATTAAATTGATATTAACATTTTACATTATTGCATTTTTTTGCAAATCCCCAGGCTTTGCAGCTTCTGCGGTGAGCTCTCACCAGGGCCGGACTGGCCCACCGGGATACCGGGAAATTTCCCGGTGGGCCGCGGCACCTGGGGGCTGCACTGACCATGTATGTGCCACCGGGTGGTCGGTCCGGTGGCACACACTCTGAGGCGGCCGGACGGCGGCCGCATTCCACGCTGGAGCCGCCGGACCGGGTGGCAGCCTCGCTGGTCCGGCGGCACTCCTGTCAGGCTGTCACTAGTGCTGGGGGCTGAAGGAGGAGCATGTCTCTGTACCATGCTCCCTCGCGGTTCCCACAATTCCCAGCACAGAAACCGCGAGGGAGCATGGTACAGAGACATGCTCCTCCCTCCTCCTTCAGCCCCCAGCGCTAGTGACAGCCTGACAGGAGTGCTGCCGGACCGGCGAGGCTGCCACCCGGTCCGGCGGCTCCAGCAAAAAACCCTACTCACTACTCGCAGGTAAGGGGAAAAAAAAAGAGAGAGAAGGGGGAAAAAAGAGAGAGAAGGGGAAAAAAAGAGAGAGAGAAGGGGAAAAAAAGAGAGAGAGAAGGGGAAAAAAGAGAGAGAGAAGGGGAAAAAAGAGAGAGAGAAGGGGAAAAAAAGAGAGAGAGAAGGGGAAAAAAGAGAGAGAGAAGGGGAAAAAAAGAGAGAGAGAAGGGGAAAAAAGAGAGAGAGAAGGGGAAAAAAGAGAGAGAGAAGGGGAAAAAGAGAGAGAGAAGGGGAAAAAGAGAGAGAGAAGGGGAAAAAAGAGAGAGAGAAGGGGAAAAAAGAGAGAGAGAGAAGGGGAAAAAAGAGAGAGAGAAGGGGAAAAAAGAGAGAGAGATAAGGGGGAAAAAGAGAGAGAGAGAGAAGGGGGAAAAAGAGAGAGAGAAGGGGGAAAAAGAGAGAGAGAAGGGGGAAAAGAGAGAGAGAAGGGGGAAAAGAGAGAGAGAAGGGGAAAAAGAGAGAAAGAAGGGGAAAAAAGAGAGAGAGAAGGGGAAAACAAAAGAGAGAGAGAAGGGGAGCGAGAGAGAGAGAAGGGGGAGAGAGAAGGGGAAAACAAAAGAGAGAGAGAAGGAGAGAGAGAGAGAGAAGGGGGAGAGAGAGAGAAGGGGAGAGAGAGAGAGAAAAGGGGGAGAGAGAGAGAAGGGGAGAGAGAGAAGGGGGGAGAGAGAGAAGGGGGGAGAGAGAGAGATAGAGAGAGAGAAGGGGGAGAGAGAGAGAAGGGGGAGAGAGAGAGAAGGGGGAGAGAGAGAGAAGGGGGAGAGAGAGAGAAGGGGGAGAGAGAGAGAAGGGGGAGAGAGAGAGAAGGGGGAGAGAGAGAGAGAAGGGGGAGAGAGAGAGAAGGGGGGAGAGAGAGAGAGAGAGAGAGAGAGAGAGGGGGGAGAGAGAGAGAAGGGGGGGATAGAGAGAGAGAGAAGGGGGAGAGAGAGAGAGAGAAGGGGGGAGAGAGAGAGAAGGGGGAGAGAGAGAAGGGGGGACAGAGAGAGAGAAGGGAGAGACAGAGGGAGAGAGAAGGGAGAGACAGAGGGGGAGAGAGAGACAGAGGGGGAGAGAGAGACAGAGAGGAAGAGAGAGACAGAGAGGAAGAGAGATGTGGGGGAGAGAGAGACAGAGAGGAAGAGAGATGTGGGGGAGAGAGAGAGAGAGGAAGAGAGATGTGGGAGAGAGAGAGAGACAGGGAAAGGGGGGAGAAAGATGTGGGGGAGAGAGAGACAGAGGGGAAGAGAGATGTGGGGGAGAGAGACACAGGGAAAGGGGGGAGATGTGGGGGAGAGAGAGACAGAGGGGAAGAGAGATGTGGGGGAGAGAGAGAGAGACACAGGGAAAGGGGGGAGAGATGTGGGGGAGAGAGAGACAGAGGGGAAGAGAGATGTGGGGAGAGAGAGACAGGGAAAGGGGGGAGAAAGAGACAGAGGGGAAGAGAGAAACAGAGGGAGAAAGGAGAGAGACACACAAGGGGAGGAAGAGCCCCACGAGGCTCTTCCCTGCCAGCCAATCTTCCTCCCCGTTCCACAGGCACCGTGCGGGCAGCCGGCAGGGGAGGGAGGAAGAGAGGGCCGGGTGCTCAACCTGCAGCTCCTCTGCGTCCTTCTCGCACGGGCACAGAGCGTTGCCGCGGTTACCACGGCAATGCTCCGGCTCTCACGAGAGTGAACTCTAGCCCTGGAGCTATGGGCTAGAGTTCACTCTCACCACTGTGACCACCATGAATTCCTGGTGGTCGCAGTGTTGAGAGTGAACTCCAGCCCATACACACACTACCCCCCCATACACACACTACCCTTCCCATACACACACTACCCTTCCCATACACACACTACCCCCCCATACACACACTACCCCCCCATACACACACTACCCCCATACACACACTACCCCCCATACACACACTACCCCCCATACACACACTACCCCCCATACACACACTACCCCCCCATACACACACTACCCCCGCATACACACACTACCCCCCATACACACACTACCCCCGCATACACACACTACCCCCCCATACACACACTACCCCCCCATACACACACTACCCCCCCATACACACACTACCCCCCCATACACACACTACCCCCCCATACACATTTACACACTGCCCCCATGCACACATTGCCCCCCCAAACACATACACAGCCCCCATACACACACATTCACAGCCCCCCCATACACACACACACTGCACCCCTCACACATTGCACCACTGCTCCAATACCCTACTACAGCCCCATATCCCAGCAGACCCCAGGTCACGACGCATTATGGGGCTGGTAAATATTTTTTTCCAGGGCTGCTTTTAATTCCCAGTCCGGCCCTGGCTCTCACCACAAATATTCTCTTAGACATTGAATAATTTTTTCCATCTAGTTACAACCTGTTTTTATTGTAAATTAAACCCTTCAGTTAATTTGTAATGCCACAATATTAGCTTAATAGGAGGAAGATAAACTTTCAGTAGGATAGGTTATTTTTTATTGTGTACAATTTGTAGCAAAGAAAATCCAGACACATACAACGATCTTTAAGGGGTCTATTAAAATTACTTGCAAGCACATGGATTTGTTAATGTTCTCTTAATTTATTGTATGCTATTGCTTACCCGGTATCTTGGTTTCATCTAAGCAAGATTGCTGCCCTTAAGTGGTTGATAAGCCTTTATGGTTTTGGTAAATGAGATAGGCAGGGTGCCAAGCTCTGCAACATTTCAAAGCCTAGGAAGGTGAAGTTTAATTTGTACTTTAGAACAATCTTCTATCAATTCTGCTTCTCATCTGTCACTGCAGCAGTCATATAGCCTGCCCTTATTGTTTGTTCATCTTCTGATGTTTCAGTTGGAAGTTTCTAAGACATAAAAAAAAGTAAAGTACAAAAGTGTTAAATCTTTTGTTTGAAAATATATAAATGTGAATGTCATTGATTTACTTACTAATCAAAGCAATATATTAACAGTGCAAATATGTTCTAAAATAGTCTTTTTTACCTGTGCACATGGTCTGAAATGCATGTAATGATAAATGTAAACTCTTTTTAAATAGACTAGTGAAATAAAGACTGCTCCAGATTTTTGTTTTTTATGAGGTTTAAGAAGACATAAAATAAGACTACAAGCATCACAGAACATTATCTTCTTTGTAGGAATTATAATGCAAATCAAAGCAGCACATCTATAGCCCAACTACTCACTTAGAGACATGCTTTACCACCTTTACATATATATGTATATATGTATACAGTATACCTAGTGCAGGGGTAGTCAACCTTTTAATACCTACTGCCCACTTTTGTATCTTTGCTGATGGTAATATGTGCTTACTGCCCGCCAGTTAAAAATTATTTTTTATATTTTAGAAAAAAAAATGTACTTAAATGTATCTATTTCTTTTTCCTTATTTTCTATTCTACTTTTTTTCTATGTGTGTGTGAGTGTGTGTGAGAGAAGGGTGCTGTGTTTGTGTTTGTGTGTGTGTGTGTGTGTGTGTGTGAGAAGGGTGCTGAGTGTGTGTGTGAGAAGGGTGCTGAGTGTGTGTGTGAGAAGGGTGCTGAGTGTGTGTGAGAGAAGGGTGCTGTGTGTGTGTGTGTGTTTGTGTGTGAAGGGGGCATTGTGTGTGTGAGGGGTGCAGTGTGGGTATGTGTAGGGGGTGAGGAGGTGTAGTGTGTGTGTGCGTGTGGTGTGAGTTTGTTTGTAAAGGGTGCTATGCTGTGTGTAGGTGTGAAGGCAAATCCCCCTGCCTTCTTCTTACCTTTAACCAGGGAGGGGGGACATAATGCTGTAAGCCCTGATTTTCCAGTGATTGTCACTTTAGCCTGCAGCTCATCCGGCTGCAGGCTGACTCTCCTGTCCTCCTGCGAGCACAGCACTGTATTAGAGTGTGGCCATGGCAACGGGTGGCAAGCTCCGACCAGCCTGCTTGTGGGAGGTCATACGCCCCTCTGCTGGAACTAAGTGCCAGCGGGCCAGTGAGAGAGATCTTTGATCTTCTCAACATCTCTAGAGGGATTACAACAAGGCTGGCTCTGCATGGGCTGACAGGGGAGATAAAATGATCTCCCCAGCCTGCCTTGGTCTATGGCCATCGAGGCTCATTGGGCGTTTTCTGCAGAACCCACCAACTCCCCTCTAAAATCCCAAACTTCCCACTAGTGAGTGGTAGGGACCAGGTTGACTACCCATGACCTAGCGCAACAATGACATTGCTGCTACAACAACTTCAAAGCTTGGATGCCAGGCATTTCAGTACATAGAGAAATATACTGAGGCTTGGTCATTAGGTGAGCTTTTACATAGGAACTGTTATGTATGCGTAACAGTGTAAGAAAGCAGCAAAACTAAATCAACCCACGAAAGAACTATATAAAACCGGGCTAGCAAAATATGAGTAACTTTGAACCCTGTGCCAGTATCAACAACTCAACAAGTGTGAAATGGTGCATCTGGTTCCTGTAGTTGCAGTAAAAAGAACATTCACTAGAATAAAGGTCCACTGTAGATAGGAACTCTGGCATGTGACTTAGTAGCACAAGGTAGGCTTGTTAGTCAACAAGTCCTGCTGGTAAGACAAGAGCAAGCATTTGCAGACAAAGATTCACACAAGACTCCACACATAGGCTAGTATCGGCAGATGCCAACAGCAGGTGTCAAAAGGTTTTATGATGAAAGTGCAGAGGAGCCCATGCAAACTGCTGCCATCCAGCTTGACAGTCAGACCCCATCCCAGGTATTCAGGTCGATTGGTGGAGATTATGGTTAATTTCCTTTTTAAATAGTGATTCCAGTTTCCAGGTAAGGTTGACAGAGTTTGATAATACCATAGGGCAAGCTGTTGGGTGTAGGCAACACCTCAGCACCGTTTTTAACCAGTTTCAGTATCAATGTCAGAAAATGACATGATAGCAAACACTCAAAAATAATCCATAACATTTTAAAATAGAGTGGCATAGGAGGCATATTATTTATTTAGTTTTTAGACACCCCTTCTAGGATTAAAATATGTTCTTATTATACTTATGTTTTGTATGATTTAATATATCCGTGTATTATTCTCACTGTATTGATGACGTCATTTTGGCGCCAAACATTTGAAAAAAACATGTATCCCCCAAGTTTATATAAGCTTCTTTGTACCAGGTAATATTTTATTATTGCCAGTTGATAAAGCCCTGTGTGGCAAAACGCGTTTTGGCTATTTTTAAATATATATGTTGTTACTGTATTATTAAAGGAATATTGGCTTTTTTACCATTTATCTGCCATATACCTTTTATTCTATTTTATTATTTTATATTCTTTTAACCTGGTCACTCGTTAATGCATGAGTGACATTTCAGCAGTGCACTCATGCACGTGAACAGAATTGTATAGCTGCATTGTGTTGGATCCTGTCAAGGTAGAGAAACTCACAGGCACTCCAGGTTAAATCCGCAGGCAGTTTTATTGTGACAAAATGCAACGCAACGTTTCGACCGAAAAGGTCTTTGAACATATAAGGGAAGTGGATCCTGCCAAGGTGGCATAAACTTATTAAAAGAGCATAAAAAAAAACTCTAGAGTGGCGGAGATGATGTCATTCCCATTTAAATGTCACTCTATGAAAAACAAACAAATGCGTTGCAAGTGTCAATGAGAGAATTTAGCAGAAATATACTTTCCAAATCTAATAATGCTCTATTACTTAAGAGTATTCTGTATCAAGCAGTAGAGAAACATGTATAGAGAAAAAAAATATCACATTAAAAACAGTAAATTAAAGCACCACAGAGAGTAGTAAATTGGCACACTGGCATGAAACAGAATTGTGACCACAGGGGTGCTTTTTGTGATTGTAAGACCTTCGCTAACTGGTGTATGCCAATAACTTGTTATTTATACACTTGTAGTTTATAGAATTCATACTGGAGTTATAACCTACATTGTGTGGTATCCCCCCCCCCCCCCCCCCCCATCCCAAATTTAGCCTCGGATCTTCAGATGTGTCTTGGTGTGGCAATCTGACAGCTTCAGAATTTGGAAGGTGGAAGAAATGCAGAGGAAGGAGTAACTCGCATTGTGTGGATGGCATTCTGACCATTTGACTTTTTGATCTTTGGACCTGGAAATGGACCCTATAAATGAAGACATGTGTACAAGAAATGTATATGCATTTGAAGAGTGTGTTTATGCTGAAATAGGTCTGCAATATTACTGGGAAGGCTGGTGAGTGGTATTTTATACTTTGTACCACCGAATGCTAAATAAAGAGCATGGTCTCAGCTCAATTTCAAGTGAGTGGGTTAATTTACTACTCCATGTGGTTCCTTCACTTATGTTGTTGCACTGATTGTTTTGTGCATTTTTTGTTTTGTTTTGTTTTTTTTTTAGATATTTTTCCACTGCTTTGATACAGTATACACTTAAGGGATAGATTATTAGATTTAGAAAGTATATTTCTCTATATTCTTTCACTGGCACTATGTTTTTTTTTTTTTTTTGGTGATAGTGTAATAACACTTGAAAAGAGGGGCAGTATGTGCATGTTTTAAATTGATGAATTAGTTCCATATAGAAGCACCATTCACATGTTTCATCTTGTAAATATGAAACAAAGCAGGATTGCAGTAGGCATGTGCATGGGAAAATTGTTCGGTTCGGCATTCCGAAATTCGGGACTTCGGCCCTTCGGCAACTTCGGCACTTCGGAAATTCGGTAATTTCGGATCATCGGGACCTCGGCAATTCGGCACTTCGGAACTTCGGCAAGTTCGGGCTTCCGAATTTCGGAACGTCTCTTGCAGCCGCTTGGTAGATAACTCCCTAATTCCCATGGTATTAGGGAGTTATCTACAAAAAGGCTGAAAGACCTAAATTGGTCTTTCAGGCAAATTTAAAAATTACTTAGTATTAGTAAATTGTGACCTTACTCGCTATACCGCGAGTAGGGGCATGTCTATTAAACAGTTAGCAGCCAGTGGCTCCCCTCCTGATGCGCGAGTGAGGGCTTTTAAACTAAAGGGAGGGGCTATTCCTCCCCCAGCCCCCACCCCTGAGCGGCGGGTGGGGGCCCTAAAAAAAATAATGGGGGGGACCTATTGTCCTCCCCCCTGGCCCCCACTCCTGAGCGGTGGGTGGGGGCCCTAAATTAGAATGGGGGGGCTAATGTCCTCCCCCACGGCCCCCACCCCTGAGCGGTGGGTGGGGGCCCTAAAATACTAATTGGGGGGGACCTAATGTCCTCCCCCCTGGCCCCCACCCCTGAGCGGTGAGTAGGGGCCCTAAAATACTAATTAGGGGGGGTCCTAATGCCCTCCCCCCTGGCCCCCACCACTGAGCGGTAGGTAGGGGCCTTAAATAAAAAAACAACCCCCCTTCCCCCTGGTGACTAGGGGTCCCCAAACCCCTAGTCACCCCCTCCCCCAAAAAATTAACCCCACCCTAAAAATAATGAGGGGGGGGACATTTAATTAAGTACCTGAAAAAAAAACTTACTATCTGATGTTTTCTTTCTTCTAAAATCTTATTTTTTCAGCCCCAAAAAAAGCCAAATAAAAAACCATAATAACCGACTAAAAAAAAAAAAAAAAAAAAAAAAACAAGCGCAAAAAAATAATAATCCATCTTCACCCGGCGAGGGCTCCGCGCAGACTGAGCTCTGCAGGGTGGGGGAAGGCTTATAAAGCCATGCCCCGCCCTGCAATTAGGCTCAGAGCACTCTGATTGGTGGGTTTAAGCTGGAAGGTAAGTCTCTACATTTACCTGCCACAGAACTCTAATTGGTTGGTTTGAAATCCACCAATCAGAGTGCTCTGTGTCATTTTACACAGCGTGGGAAAGTTCTTTCGAATTTTCCCACGCTGTGTAATTTGACTCATAACTCTGATTGGTTACTTAATTCACCAATCAGAGTATTATGAGTCAAATGATACAGTGTGGGAAAATTCCAAATAACTTTCCCACGCTGTGTAAAATGACACAGAGCACTCTGATTGGTGGATTTCAAACCAACCAACCAGAGTGCTGTGACAGGTAAATGTAGAGACTTTAATAAAATAGAAAGTTTCCCTTCGTTTTCAACCAACAATAAATTGGATCTAAAACTAGGGAGGTTGTTCAGGATGGTGGTACCAGCTCCACCAAAACAAGGGCTTGAACCCTGAAATTGTATATAGAAAAAACAAAAGAAAACTGTTATGGGAGAACTACCCTCTAGGGCAAGCTCCCAATAGCTGGTATAGGTATAACGAAAACGCCGTTCTTACAAAAAATACCTAGTGAGCTTACTTGGAGAAAGAAGTAAAAAATGCAAGGAAAGAGCACACTAGCTTCTTTGGTGATGTGAAACTATGTATCCTTGAAACAACAATAATACAATAAAACTTTATTTGACTTCTATCACAAGAAGGATACAATAGTGTCAGTATACCCAAATGATGGTGCTGATTGATACTATATTCCCCTGTGGTGCTGCATCAGTACAGCTAATGGCAGTTCATAGCAATATGGATACTTAGGGAATGCAATGAGAGCCATTTAGGGATGATCAGCAGGGGGATAATAAACTCAAATATTATTCCTTGAATCCATCTAAGGTGGATTGACAAAACAAATTAAGATGCCCTATTGTTGGTGAATAGGGATCATCAGATAAATAAAGAATTCAAAGCGTCTACTGGGACACCAGGAAGGAAGCCTAAAATTAGAAGAGCATAGCTGAAATATCTATTGAGTGATAGCTATGAATTGATTCCTTATAAATAAAAGATGAGCACTAGGAGATGTGGCATACAGACAGTTGGTGCTGTAATCCTTAGAAAACGCTACTAAAAACACCACTATGCTAGTTCCCTACAATCTCCTGTTAACACCTTCGTGGGTGTACTGTGCTAAGGCTAACACTAAACACAATGTCTTTATGTCAATCACACCTGCGGATTAGACTCCAAATGAAAAGTTACATGATTAAACTTAAGCAGGAAAATAAAAATAAAAGTTAGGGAAAGTTCCCTTCATGTGCATAATAGCATGCTCAAGTGAGGTGAGGAAATGCTGAGCTAAATCCGAAGCGCGTTTCGGAGGTTAAAGACTCCTTCTTTCTCCAAGTAAGCTCACTAGGTATTTTTTGTAAGAACTGCGTTTTCTTTATACCTATACCAGCTATTGGGAGCTCCCCCTAGAGGGTAGTTCTCCCATAAATGTAGAGACTTACCTGCCAGTCTCTTCATTTACCTGTCAGAGCACTCTGATTGGGTGGCTTAAACCCACCAATCAGAGTGCTCTGAGTCTAACTGCAGGGCGGGGCAAGGTTTTTTAAGCCTTCCCCCGCCCTGCAGAGCTCAGTCTGCGAGGAGCCCTCGCCGGGTGAAAATAGATTTTTTTTTTTTAAAGTGCGTCGGTTATTATGGCTTTTTATTTGGCCTTTTTTGGGGCTGAAAAAAGAAGATTTAAGAAGAAAGAAAACATTAAATGGTAAGTTTTATTTTATTTTTTTTCAGGTACTTAGCTAAATGGTTCCCCCTCATTATTTTTAGGGTGAGGGGGGTAGGTATGGGTTAATTTTTGGGGGGAGGTGGGTGACTAGGGGTTTGGGGACCCCTAGTCACCCGGGGGAGGAGGGGTTATTTTTTTTATTTAGGCCCCCCACCCACTGCTCAGGGGTGGGGGACAGGGGGAAGGACATTAGGTTCCCCCTTATTAGTATTTTTGGGCCCCACCCACCGCTCGGGGTCGGGGTCAAGGGGGAGGACATTAGGTCCTCCACCCCTCATTCTAATTTAGGGCCTCCTTCCCCCTCATTCTAATTTAGGTCCCCCCCAATTAGTATTTAGGGCTCCCCACCCACCGCTCAGGGGTGGGGGCCAGGGGGAGGATATTAGGTCCGCCCCCTAATTAGTATTTAGGGCCCCCACCCACCGCTCAGACATTAGGTCCGCCCCCTAATTAGTATTTAGGACCCCCACCCACCGTGTTAGAGCAGCCTGAGCCACGCAAGCGGCTAAGGTTCAGCTGGCAGCCCAGGTATATGTTATTCCCGAGCGCCGAAATCATAGTGTGCGAGAGTAGCAAGATGGCCGCCCATAATCTCGCGAGACTAAAGATGGCCGCCGGCAGTAATGGCGAGGAAAGAAGGTCCCTGAAGTCTCGCGAGAGGATCAAAGATGGTCGCCGCGTCTCGACCGGGCTACCTCGCGGTCTCCCCACGGACTGCCCTGCACCCAAAGTAAGGGGTGCCGACAAGCATCAAACGCACTGCCGGTTGCAGAGTTGGGCTGCAGTCCGCGAGTGCAGGGAGTCCGGCCGTCCCCCACTGGAGAGCGTGGCGCGGTCATTGGGGGGGTGGCCACAGACATGCCGGGGACAAACGGGTAGTCAGGAAGGAAGGGGTCAGCGCCCGGGAACCGCGGGCGAGAAAGGGCCAAGCCCCAGCCAGGATCCTCATGAGACACTGGGGAGAAGAAGCAAAGCAGGGGGAGGGCGTCCCCCAATAGTATAATACAAATGGTATAACGTACATATAACACTAACCCTAACCCTAACCATCCCTTAAATCCATATAATACCTAATAAATACCTAATATAACATTCACATAATACCTATTAAATACCTAATATAAAAACCATATAACCTAATATAAATTACATGTAATACCTATGCCATACAAATAAAGTACCTATCATACCCATCAAATACATAATATAAGCACATATAATACCTATCCGGTATGTATAATATGAAATGTCTATAATATCTATAAAATACATGTAATATAAATCACTTAATGGGTATGAAGTAAGTATAACATGATATATATATATAGATATATATATATATATATAATTATCTATTAAATACAATCACATAGTATGAATATAAATTATTGGAGAAGAGTAATACTCTGTCCTTGCAGTATGCAGTATGTCCTGGAAATCCTGTTTAGCAGCATGTCTCCGTACAGTATCACAGTGCAGTAAAATACAGCAGGGGGCTTAACCCAAAAGCCCCAAAAGCCCCTCAAATCTCAGAGAAGTGAGAGCAAGGAGGGGAGAGGGCAGAAACCAGGAATAAGGTAGAAACACAATAAATAACATAGAAAAAAAACAGAACTGCACATAGTAGAGAAGCACAGCAAGAACATACAGCAAAGTATATTAAAAACTAATTATTGAGACAATATCTTATCTTTAACTCCATACTTAAAAGACAATACTGATGTATTGAATAATCTGACTCAGGTGAAATTTGGAGAGGTCCTGATTCTGGCAATATTTGATGCTGTAAGTTTGTACTCATATTGAAGTCATGCACGTTGACTAAAGCACTTTCACATGTTATATCTGCAAAAACTTCTGAGAATCAGATGGCAGGACATGGTACCCCATACTGAAGTCTAACAAGAGTCATTCTGCCTTCGGTGCACACACGGTGGATGACAGCACAGACCATATGGGCCAGACCTCTTGAGAAAATGCCAGAAAAGTGTATTCCTAAACAACTCTTCTATGGAGAGTTTGCCCAGATAAATCACTTCCAAGGAAGTGCTCCAAACACATGTTAAAACCATCTCTAAAGCTCCTTGAGATCAACAGTGCCAAATGTGAAACTCTCACATGGAACTATCCAACATAGTGCAGCTTCATTCAATACAGACTAAGGAACACTGCACAAATAAAAATACAGTTTTTGTCATGCTTCTGATCATGTTAGATATGAGACTGGAACTGGGTTCAACTTTCGGTTCTTTATTAGATTTCTTAGACATGTTTTACTTGAAACAATAGGAATAGCCAGACTAAAAGGGAAGTGAAAGCTAAAAGAATACAAAATAGAGTGAAAGGAAATAAGCCTAAAACATGTAAGATAGGAAATAAAGCCTATAAAATTAAGGTATAGGACAGAGGGCAGTGCTGGTCTTAGGCCTTTAGGCACCCTGTGTGAAAAATCTTCACATCGCCTGCCCCGGCCCCCAACTATAAACACAGAGTAATGTGCATTTTATATACAAGAGCTCCACTGTAATACATCTCACTATAATATGATGTAATGTTTGTGTTGTCTGTGTATGTGATATGTTTGATGACTGTGTGTGATATGTGTTGGCAATGTGTGATATTTATAATGGGTGGATTAACTGTGTGTGATATGCGTGTATTGGTTGTAGGTAGAGTTGAGCGGACACCTGGATGTTCGGGTTCGGACGAACTTTGAAAAAAAGTCCGGGTTCGGGCTCGAACTTGACCCCGAACTTGACCCCGAACCCCATTGAAGTCAATGGGGACCCGAACTTTTGGCTCCCACCCCTGTGTGATGGGTGGGGGCCCTAAATAGGAATGTGGGCGGGCTACTGTCCTCCCCCTCAGCCCCCACCTCTGCATGGTGGGTGGGGGCCATAAATAGGAATTTGGGGGGGCTACTGTCCTCCCCCTGGCCCCCAGACCCTACGCGGTGGGTGGAGGCCCTAAATAACAATAAGGAGGGGGGAACCTATTGTCCTCCCCCCGGCCCCCAAACATGAGCAGTGGGTGGGGGTCATAAATAAAAATTGGGGGGACCTAATGTCCTCCCCCTTCGGCCCCCACCCCAGAGTGGTGGATGGGGGCCATAAATAAAAATTGGGGGAAGATTTTAGAAGAAAGAAGACATCAAATGGTGTCTATTTTTTTAACAGGTATTTAGACAAGGGTCCCCCCTTATTTTTAGGATGAGGGGGGTAGGTAGGGGTAATTTTTTTGGGGGGGAGGGGGGTGACTAGGGGTTTGGGGACCCCTAGTAACATGGGGGGAATTTTTATTTATGGCCCCCACCCACCGCTCAGGGGTGGGGGCTGGGGGGGAGGAAAGTAGGTCCCCCCCTTATTGTTATTTAGGGCCCCCACCCGCCGCTCAGGTACTGGTAGTCAAACACATACACAGTTACAGGCAGATAAACCCACTCACACACAATTACAAGCAGTCACACACACAGGTACAGATGGACAGTCACGTACATACAGCCACACCTACATTCTTACACACACTTACATGCAGTCACACACATACACACGCAGAAATCCCCGCACACACAGACACACAGACATACACACGCACACATGGGCAGACATCCATACACACAAGAAGACATCCACACTCAGACAGAGGAAAACAACCACACGCACACACACACATAGGCAGACAGTCACACACATAGGCAGACAGTCACACACACAGGCAGACAGTCACACACACAGGCAGACAGTCACACACACAGGCAGACAATCACACATAGTAACCTCTGTTCATTATGGAGGAGTGGAGGCAGTGCAGCTCCTGGAGACATCGTAATGACAGCTTACTTACCTGCTTCTTACCTCCACATCCCTTGGAGCTCCTGGAGACTGTTTTGGGGGAAGCAGGGACTTGCTTCTCATGTTGCAGTTACCCGGCACATGTAGCTCCGCCTCTGCTGCATGGTAAGCTCCGCCCCCACCGCAATGTTGGGTGATAATAAAAAATATATATATAATCCCGGTCGGCCAGGTGTGAGCTGTGCCGCTCAGCTCGCAGACCCCTAAGGCCTGCCCTGACAGAGGGATCAATTAGAACCTATAGAATAAGTTACTTTTAAGTTTAACTAGGGCTATGAAATAGAGGGTTTATACAATAATCCCCAGGCAGGATATAAACTAGTAGTAAAAACTATAAATTAAGTTATAGGCAGAAGGAGAAAGGAAAACCTATAAGTACAATTATAGGTAAATATATTGAGTTTACAGAAATCAGGAGGCGGGCAATAAGCCCTAAAAAGTAAACATGGAAACCTATAAGAGAATATAGGTAAAACAAGAGAAGGAAAACCTATTAATGAAACTATAGATTACAGGAAAACTAAACAGAATTAAACTAAACATAATTAAACAAATATAAAGTTTAAGTAATACAGGCTAGACGTTTAGTTGTTAAGCCTCTTTGTTGTAGAGGTCGTACTGCAGTAACAGATCTTTCAGGATAGATGCAATTATCAGGAATGTTTGTAAATCCAAGGTAGGAGAACTGTAGGTAGCCACAATGCAAATAATTAATTAAAGTTCAGTGTTGAATTAAACAGGTTGGTATTACAGATTAAGTTGCCTCTAAGCGTGTGGATATTAAGCAGGATTGGAATGTTGCAGGTATAAAGGATAAATCAGGTTGTTTGCAGTAGGAGCCAGGATCAGAACACAAACTACAATCAATGGAAAGGCGTTTTGCCTAGTAGAGTGTGACCTCTTATAGCAGGTTGCCATGATTATGTTAGGTAGGTGATAGAAACATTGTTTAAGACTAGTGGCTAGGAAGGCCACTAATGGAGAAAAACTGGAACATGCTTTAAAGAAACAGAAATAAAAGAAACATAATTCCCTCCTTTAAGAGCGGACTCTGGACGCGTAGGTCTCAGGCAAAATTGAAAGGAAATCAAGATGTAAACAGTCCATAATAAAGTTATATAAAAAATTATTATTTCTTTCTTTTATGTTTTTTCTTCTTTTCTCTATTTTTTTATAGGAACATGCATTTCGCAGGAATGCTGCCATTTCTTCGTCTTTTTGCAGCATCATTCAATAGACGTGCATGTATTCTGCTCAGACAGATGAAATGCATTTTAATCCATACATAGATGAATTGATCATCTGAGATTTACCTAAGGAGTTTTAAAATTACCCAGGTAAATCTCAGAGGAATTGATTACTCCCTATATACATTAAAAGGCATTTCATTCATCTCGGCCACCCTGAAACAATATTTGCACGTCTTTCATTCACACAGGCTGTAGTCCCTCTGAGGTGAGTGGTACTGATAAGGCTGGGAAAAAAATGTGATATGCGAAAATCCAGCTGCCAGCATATTATCAACAGTACAACAACATGTTTGATGCTATTACTTCACACAAAACCTTAAAAACGTAAAACCTTAAGTGAGATTCTTTTTAGCTTTGCATTTTATGAACCATGTTGGGACCCATTCAATAGTTATGTTGTAAGTATTCAATTTGTTAAATTGATTTATGCAGGATTCAAAAAAATATTTAAATAAAATACACCTATAGCAGAATGAAAGAAAAAGATGGATATTAATGTCTTTAGTACCATATTATTAAATTGCTGTCTCCTAGGAACATACTTGAAAATGTCATGAGTAAAAATAAAACACTATCTTGGCTACCATATAAAAAAAAGGTGAATTGATGAATTTTAATCTTTGGTTTTGTGACACAGGTGCAACTCAGATCTTCCCATCTAGTTACATTTTCATATTTTTTTTTCTCAGGTGCTATAAGGATAAATATGTTCAAATGAGCAGGCCCTGTGTCATTATAAATAAATCCTGATTCAATGAGATTAAAAGCACAACATCTCAAATCGTAGCCCTGAGATATTTATTCATTTCAACCTCTTATCTTCAAATTCACCAGCTGTTATCTCCACACAGTGCTCCAATAATTATAGACCAGCAGATCTTGAAAACCTAGATCAAAATGCAATTAAATTATTTTGTTAAGTTAATGTTTCAAGCTTAATATGTAACAAACAGTGATGTCCCGAACGGTTCGCTGGTGTTTATTATACATTATCCCCCATAGCCAGTAACCTGTGTTTATTATACATTATCCCCCCATAGCCAGTAACCTGTGTTTATTATACATTATCCCCCTATAGCCAGTAACCTGTGTTTATTATACAGTATCCCTCCCATAGACAGTAACCTGAGTTTATTATACATTATCCCCCCCATAGCCCTAAATACTAAAAAGGGGGGGACCTAATGTCCTCCTCCCTGACCCCCACCCCTGAGCAGTGGGTGGGGGCCCTAAACACAAATAGGGGGGGACCTAATGTCCTCCCCCCTAGCCCCTACCCCTGAGCGGTGGGTGGGGCCCTACAGTAAAATAAGGGGGGACCTAATTTGCTCCCCCCTGGCCCCCACCCCTGAGCGGCGGGTGGGGGCCCTAAATACTAATAAGGGGGGGGACCTAATGTCCTCCAACTGGCCCCCACCCCTGAGCGGTGGGTGGGGGCCCTACAGTAAAATAAGGGGGGGGACCTAATGAGAGGTGGGTGGGGTGGGGGGACCTAATGAGAGGTGGGTGGGGGCCCTAAATACTAATAAGGGGGGGACCTAATGTCCTCCCCCTTGGCCCCCACCCCTGAGTGGCGGGTGGGGGCCCTAAATACTAAAAAGGGGGGGAACCTAAGGTCCTCCCCCCTGGTCCCACCCCTGAGCGGTGGGTGGGGACCCTAAATACTAATAAGGGGGGGACCTAATGTCCTGCCCCATGGCCCCCACCCCTGAGCGGCGGGTGGGGGCCCTAAATACCAATAGGGGGGACCTATTGTCCTCCCCCTGGCCCCCATCCCTGAGCGGCGGGTGGGGGCCCTAAATACCAATGGGGGGACCTATTGTCCTCCCCCGGCCCCCACCCCTGAGCGGCAGGTGGGGGCCCTAAAAAAATGCCCTCCCAGGTGACTAGGGGTCCCCAAACCCCTAGTCACCCCCCCAAAAAAAACTATCCTCCTACCTACCCCCCTCACCTTAAAAATAATGGGGGGGGGGACCTTTAACTAAGAACCTGTAAAGAAAAAGAAAAAAACTTACCATTGGATGTTTTCTTTCTTCTAAAATCTTTTTTCAGCCCCAAAAAAGGCCAAATAAAAAGCCATAATAACCGACGCAATTAAAAAAAGAAAAAACTAGCGCAAAAAAAAAAAATCCATCTTCACCCATGGAGGACTCCGCGCAGACTGAGCTCTGCAGGGCGGGGGAAGGCTTATAAAGCCTTGCCCCGTACTGCAATTAGGCTCAGAGCACTCTGATTGGTGGGTTTAAGCCATCCAATCAGAGTGCTCTGACAGGTAAATGAAGAGACTGGCAGGTAAGTCTCTACATTTACTTGTCACAGCACTCTGATTGGTTGGTTTGAAATCCACCAATCAGAGTGCTATGTGTAATTTTACACAGCGTGGGAAAGTTCTTTGGAATTTTCCCACGCTGTGGTATCAGTCTGAAAAGATCATGGGGAGGTCTCTCTGCTTACTGCAGGATCAGTGCTTAACTGTGCCTGCTGCCCAGCTGCAATCACATAGTACAGAGGGCTCAAAGAGCAGTGGTTAAATTAGCTAAATCACTTTGAATCTCAGTACTGATATCAACTGAGGGAATCTCTTGAAAAGTTAAATTAGAAGTTGGGATTGGGACTGGGATTATAGGTAGGATTATTAGTAGAAATATGGGTAAGATTATGGGTTGAATTTGTATCAGATACAATTAGTGTGGGACCCACTGATATTGGGGTACTGTGGCAAAATGGTGGGCTTAACACAATATGGCCATACGATAGAACTGCATCCCTATATTTATTTGATCAATTTAACACCAAAATTGCTTCTAGCAGCGATGTTCACTCCACCCCTGGTTGCATCTGGCTTCCAGATTTTCAGATTCAGGAACCACGCAGTGCACCGGGCAGGGGCAATTTGCATTTATATGCTTTGTGAGTACATACTATACGTCAAAGCATTATCACTTTTATTATTTAGCTTTGTGTTTTTTGTCATATGTTTTTTGCAATATATAGATATATATAAATTAATAGAATTGCACTCCAACTTACTAGTGTCATTGCCCGGTGCTTATCAGCAACAAATGTACACATAGCGTGAAGATAGCACTCTCAGGACTCAAAATATTTAAAGTAAAACTTAAAATGTAACTTAAAAGTTTGGGTTGCAAACTGAAATGTCGATCTCTTAACTACGGACATTAAAAGCTAAGTTTTACTTTAAAGTCCTGAGAGTGCTATCTTCACACTATTTGTGTATATTCACAATGCTCTTACAACAGATTAATTAAATACACTTTAGTTCATTTAGCACTACACCATTTAAGTTATCTCTCATGTTAAAATTAGTGTAGGACCCACTGATTTTTGGGGTACTATGATAAAGTGGTGGGCTTAACACAATATAGCCATATTGTGGAAAGCATCTGTGAAGAAAATGGACTTATGTTCGGTATTTTATTCTTTAATTCGTGACTTTCTGCTGCATTTCGTTATTTTGGATTTATTGGTTTGGTAGATTAAACTACCAAACACCGACCACCCTCCTGGCTGATCTTCAAAAGGAACCGTCTATTAAGCGCTCTCTGGGCGGTCGCCGTTCGTATAGACGAATGCCACGTGGAAGAGACAATGGCGGCCATCTTGTTTGCACGAAAGGAGGAAGCGGGACTTGGTCGTCGAGTGTCTGTAACTAAAATCGGACACTCGACTTACCGAACACCGCTGAAACATACGAATGCCTGCTTCCTTTTGTTGCCGAACAGCCAGGAGTGCACCATTCAGTAGTTTGATTCATACAAACATGGGGAACAATCGCTCCTATGTGCCAGGAGGCTCCATTTGTGCTTTTATTCATTTTTATGCTGTTTTCTGAATTGTCCGACCGCACACACTGAATTTGTGGAACTGTTTTGGGCAGGAGTCTCGTGTGCAGTCGATGAACTAAGACTTCCACACTTTTTGAGAACCCCTGAATCGATCTGGGTGAAATTTGAATATGTTGGTCTCCCAGATCGGGGCTATCAAGGGACATTGTGAGGATACCTTGCGTATAAATGGGTGTTCCAAGTTTTGGGGAAATTGTGTGCCCTCTGCCTGGAGATAATTGGGTTATTCCTTAACTTATCTCATTATCTCCCAGGCAGAGGAAGGGAGGGTTTTACTGTAATTCTGTGTTATGATTGGTTGTTCCTTTTGTTTATTGTGGGAGGTCCTCTTGCACGAGGATTTCCATAAAAGCCAGTGTGGCATCAATAAAAAAATGAATCCTGTTGTACCCTTCATGATGTCTAGGCTCATGCTTGGGTAACTTTTTATTTGCTCTCAAGATCCGTCTTGGAAGCTGCATTCATCTACACTGTTCCTCTACACCCTAACTGCAACTATAAACACTTATACACAGCTATTGGGAAAGGAATAGAAGAACTCAGTGCCATAACCACTGAGGTTCGTATCAGCATACTTTTATTTGTTTGCTAAGATAGGTGATTTTGAATAGCCTTGTAAAATGTAATATGGTAGTTTTGTGTGTGCTATGTTTCTTAATCTGTATTTTGTGTTTCACACTCAGTGCACATCCCTACAGATTTGTGGAGTGCTCCTATTGGCCAACATGCCTTTTTTGTTTCACAGTATATTTGTGGAAGCCCAGGATGTCTGAGGAACCTGCTACCGGATGTTCAACAAAATGAAGGGTTGAAGTGTATCTGTAGGGCAGCAGCTAGAACACCATGTCAGTACAGACCCAAACATTGGGACTGTGCTGCCAAAATTGGGACAATTGGAGGCCTGTGACCTTTAGAACATGACAGAGTATTCATAGAAATCTATGATGTCTAATAGGCAAAGATTATTTTTTTCCTATTACTCCGTTGCCAACAATGACAACTGGAGTGTATTATTAAAATGTTAATAAGGATTTTGCTCCCAGGAGAATTTGGGTGTAGGATTCCAGATACGTTTTAGCTATTTTCTTTCTTATTGTTGTTTTTTTATTTTTTTGGTGTAGGTGGAATATGCCAGTGTTTTACCCCATTTTCATTTGAAGTAACTTTAAAGTTAAGGCACTGTCTTGAATCATTCTACGGTCACTTGAAAAAATGTCCAGGATCACCATATATATATATTCATTATAGTATCGTCCTATGGTCAACTCAGATATTGTTGTCCTCTGAGAAATATTCGAATGGGCCAGTCTAGGCCTGCTTAACATTGAGATAGCGAGCCACCAGTTAATGTACATATCCACATAAGGCTTTGCACAACTCTGCCTGCTTCCTCATTGTTGTAGTATGATGTCATCATAAATATTTGAACCGAAAAATGGTGTGAGGCTGCAGCCCACCACTGCTGTATGCTAGAGGATCAGTCAGTGATGTGCCATGTCCACATTTCCAGCTTTTCCATAGTTGGCATTTAGTAGAGCATATAAGCTGATGATAGATAGAGGGATGCAAGTCAGGAAGATAGTTTGAATGACGTACAGTAGACAAGATCATAGATCTACAGAGGGAAAAAAACACATTAATTTATCATCAGTATACAATTATATTGAAATACAAATATATCTAGTATTTTGAAGGCATATGTAAATGGGAGAAAACACTGGTACATGAATAGAGACGTGAGGTACCACAATAGAGAGTGTTATATCAAATGCATTAAAAAGAGAATCTGCTAGGTAAATCAGAAGATATAGGTATTTAAAAGGGTCATTTTTCGGGGGCGTGGCCTGGCTGCTCGAGGATATAGTAGTGTGAGCCGTCAGCTCCAACGAGGGTTCGTCTGAAACAGCAATTAGCAGAGCAGTAGCGACTTCACCCAACACACAAAACCACCTATTGGTCGCCCAACATAACCATGGCACAGAGGGCAGCAAAAAAAAACAAAATTACGCCCAGCAAAGATGCAAATCGCTGCCCTGACATCGCCGCGGCGGAACTCACAAGATGGCGCCGACGGCCCATCATCTCCTGCAGCATGCTCCGATAGGAGCGATAACACCTCCATCTCCCTGGGAAATACAGCTCCAACATCAGAAACGGTGCTACAAAAAATGCTACAGGAGCTACAACAAACACTTCAAGCTGAATTTGCCAAATTAGCTTGTGACGTTAGAGCAGACATTAAGGCTATTGGCGAATGCACTTCCCTGCTGGAAGATAAAACAGAGGAAATAATTGAAGCTCATAACAGTCATGCAGACACTTATGATTCTTTTGAAGAAAGGATAACCTATTTAACTGCAAAAGTAGCTGACCAGGAAGACTGCGAGAGACATAACAATATCCATTAACGCGGCATACCTGAAGACATTAAACCTTCTGAACTAAAGGACTATGCAACAACTATGTTCAAAACATTATGCCCTAAACTCACAGACCGCGATCTTTGCTTAAACCGCATACACCGGCTACCAAAGCCAAGATTTCTCGCAGCCTCTATACCTAGAGATGTACTTACCCGGGTACACCACTTCACATCTAAGGAAATGATTATGCGAACAGCAAGAGACATCAGCAACATACCGGCTAAATATGCTGGGATCAAACTATTTGTGGATTTATCAGCAGCCATGCTAGCAAAACGAAAAGAATTTGCGCCTATAACCAAAGCATTAAGAAAAGCAGAGATTCTTTACAAGTGGGGATACCCAACATGCCTAATTGTAAGAAAGAATAGCATAGAACATCAGATAAGATCCAGCACAGATGGAACTAAATTATTAACTGATTGAAACATACAGATCGATCAACAAGACGAAGAGGTCCATACAGGGGACACTCGCAAGTCGCCAACGAAGATTTCCGAAGAATGGATCACTGTAGCAAAACATAAGTGAGAGACTACCACGATACTGGCCGACCAACCAGGAGCTTTCTTGACCCTCTAATCTGAGACCACATGTTGACACGTGAGAATGTTAGATTGGTTATGTATAACATGATATTGTGTAATTGGTTTTTAAATATGTACACACTTGGTTAAAAATTGGTCACTGAAGATATACCACTAGTGGTTGTAACACTAGACACAAGGCTATTTCATGCTACTAGGCGACGTTCAATTCAGATGACATACTAAGGGTATAAGTGACTACCTTTATTTTAAATTTACCCTCCCCCATTCTGGCTCCATTGGGCCAATACTTCCTATATGGGCACTGGACGTCTCGTCCTGGTGTGTCCTTCTGTACATAGTTGCCTTATGGCCAAGTTTTTTTCTCCCATCTTTATTTTGTTCCCTCCCCTTAACACGGATCACAAATGTATATAACATATACTACAACACACAGATCTTACAAGATACTATCTGGTGCAATGGTAACAACACAAAAACTATACCGCCCTTGCCCCATAATATATACCTACCTCAATATACATCATTTGCCCAATGAACTGCGAACCACCACTCAATAAAACGTAGGGTTGCAGTATGCTATTGCCATCTAAATAACATGCCATATGGCACACAAGTGAGCAAGGTTGTGGATCGCAATTTGATGGGTAAAATTGATACAGTACTGTGGAGGCAGATCTTGAGTTTCCCCTGGCCAAAACCCTTAATACCGACTCATTATCATCCTCTTTATACTCAACATGACTTTGACTATACTAGACCAAAGGTCTGAATTCTCCACACAAAAGGAGACTGGCCCTGGCGGAAGCCAAAAAGCTAAAGATTAACGTAGCGCTTTTTCAAGAAACTCATTTCTTGAAAACTAATATGCCCAAGTTCTATTCTAAACAATTTCCGATAGGATTTCATACAGGATATGATAAGAAGAAGAGAGGGGTTTCGATATTAATAAATAAAGATGTAGCGTTCTCCCTCCATAAAAAAGTGGGCGACAGAGAAGGCAGGTTCTTGTTGCTACAATGTCATTTAAATAATGAACCTTACACACTGCTAAATATATATGGCCCCCATGAAAATCAAGTACAATACACTAACAAAATAATTTTGTTAACTCAAATACAATAATAATAGCAGGGGACACAAATGTTGTTTTAGATAGTGTCTTGGACACGACCTCCGATACTACAGTGTCACGAGCTATGGCTCAAAAAGGCTCAAATACAGCAGCGCACCTTAGGACAGCAATACATACAGCAGGACTCTTGGATATATGGAGGGTTCTCCATCCTTCTGATAGGGATTACACATTTCATTCCCAACTACATAATTCGTACTCGAGAATAGACAGATTCTTGATACATGCCTCCACAACACCAAAAATACGTACGGAGAACATAGGGACCATTACATGGTCCGACCACGCTCCCATTACCATAACATTACAAGAACGATTTCCCACTAAGGGACGCGGAGCATGGCGACTTAATGAAACATTATTAAGAGACCCCCATACTAAAACCCAAATTATGGAGGGTCTTAACTCGTATTTTGAAATCAATACCACCCAAAATTCTTCCATAGAAATGATATGGCAAGCTCATAAAGCTGTGGTTAGAGGATTATTTATTAAATATGCCAGTCATGCTAAGAAAAAAAGAGAAAAAACATATAATGATCTCATCAAGGACATAACAACCCTCACACAGGCCAACAAATTGAGCCCCACTGTGGCACAATGCACCGAACTTCAATCTAAACTACATGAAATTGAATTAGAGAAAACAAATTATATCCTACAGAGATATAAACACAATTTTTTTGCACACAGGAATAAATCAGGCTCCACCCTAGCAGCCAAATTAAAAGCACGAATGGCCAACTCTTGAGTAGCCTGGGTCCTTTCCTCGGATTACCGAAAAATAATGAACCCACAAGACATTGTGGAAGAATTTGCACAATACTATAGAACACTGTTCAATCTCAAAGACGACAACACCACCCACACCCCATCTGTATCCCAAATACAAAACCTCCTAGCCACAGTCAACCTCCCTATGTTGCAACAAACCGAAATTGACCTACTCACTCAACCGATCACAGAAACAGAACTAATACAGACTATTAACAAACTACTCTTACACAAGTCCCCAGGCCCAGACGGTCTCACAAACCTCTACTATCAGACATTCTCTGGAAATTTAACGCCCCTTCTCACGAAATTTATGAACCATTGCTTTAACAGCGGCAGTATGCCACCTGAGATGCTACAGGCACATGTCTCAACTTTACCGAAACCTGGCAAACCAGCCACAATGTGCCAAAATTTTAGACCCATATCTCTCTTGAACTGTGATACGAAAATATATGCTAAAATCCTGGCTGAAAGACTGAAATATATATTGACACGTATTATACACAATGACCAATCGGGATTTGTGAAAAACAGACAAGGGTCGGATAACACAAGAAAGGTCTTGAATGTTTTAGCCCATATGGAATCACAACACATGGAGGGCCTTCTCTTAGTGCTGGACACGGGGAAGGCATTCGACAGGTTAAATTGTCAATATATGGAACAAGTCCTATTAAAATTCAGTTTTCCCAATGCATTTATAAAAGGAGTCCTATCCCTATATTGTAACCCTTCAGCCAGAGTCTCCAATGCAGGTTCTTTGTCAAGCCCATTTCCCGATAACGAATGGCACACGCCAAGGCTGTCCACTCTAACCCCTTTTATTTATGTTATCTCTAGAACCACTGGCAGATAAGATATGAAACTGTAATGACATAACAGGGGTCCAAATATCTAATATGGAATGCAAATTGTCAATGTTTGCGGATGATGTCCTTGTCTCCCTATCCAATCCGGCACGAACACTGCCCCATCTCATACGCACATTACAGGAATACAGTGAAATTTCGTATTATAAGCTAAACCTGTCAGGATCGGGACAGGGATCCAACACGCAGAGTACAAACAGTAGCCAGATACGTATACCGGACCTTAGAATGGCCGGACTAACGTAAGAAGTACAGTATAGAATGGTCAAAGACAAGCCGAGGTCGAGGGTAACAGAAGACAGGTAAGCGAGAGACAAGCCAAATCAAGGGTAACAGAGATAAGCAGAGTAAGGTAAACAAGCCGGGTCAAAACCAAAAGGGTTAATAGAATACACAAGCACTGAGTGACTAGAACAAGCTAGAACCACGACAGGGCAATGAGCTAATGAAAGAAGCTCTGTTAAATACCCTGTTCAGAGCAGTAACCACGCCTCCAAGGCGTCCTGATTGGTCCTGCAGCCATTGACTGACAGGTTGTTCCGGGGGAGTGTCCTGATGACTACTTCCTGCCTAGATGCTGTAAAAGGCAGTCACTCCCTCGCGGCCGGCCTAGCATGACCGGATAGACCGCGGGGAAGGGAGCCATCAGACCGTCTGGATGGAGGAACAGCTAAGTCTCTACCTCTTTCGGAGGTAGAGACCACAGGTACCCTGACAAAACCAAAGTAAGACGCAAGCTCTACCACTAAGACTTTCATCCTCCACAGTACAAACACTGAAAGATAATTTCTCCTTCGATTGGAGACACACTCACATTACATATCTTGGTATAAATATATTAACCACACTTAGGGGGATAATCACACAAAACGTATCACTCCTACCACAAATGTGCATACAACTACTTCACAAATGGAAATATGTAATGCTCTCATGGTTCGGTAGGATAAATGCAATTAAAATGGTGATACTCCCGAAATTATTGTATATATTTAGAATGGTGCCGTATCTCCTACACTAGGAAAACACATTTAAAGGATATTATCAATGTATGTGTGGGAGAAAAAGAAGCCGTGGTTGCCACTCACTCTACTGTAAGCCCAGATAACGAAAGGAGGACTTGGTGTCACCAATATTATAACATATCAGAGGGCGGCTGTACTAGAAACAGCGGTTAAACTCCACGCCCCTAGATCTACACTACAATGGGTAGACTTAGAAAATGACTATAGCCCATTAGGCTCAGCAACAGACTACATGTGGACACCCAAGCGTTTTAGAGGCCATACCCTTACCCTACTACCCCTCACCAGATTTTCAATACAAGCTTGGGACCACCTACACCGAAAGCGCACAACTGGCAACAGGTTTCTACCATGGGCACCATTAAAGGCGCTTAACGCTATGTCACCCTGGCTATCTTTGCACAAATGGAATTGGGAACTCCCCGCATTGTTGATATATGTAGACAAGGGGAAATTATACAATTTCCAGAGTTTCAAACTGCCTATAAGTTACCCCATTCATTTATATTTCCTTACATTCAACTAAAGAGCATCATAGATGACAAGGTAATGAAAATTACAGATAGAGCACAATCTCCAGGCAAGGATTTAATTGCACTGTATGAAAGGTGCCATAAAACCCCAGTTAAAGCCAAAACTCTATCTCTGGGATATGCGGCATTATGTGAGCAAATCCCTATCCCAGAATTTAAATACAAAAAACAATGGGAAAAAGAAAACCCACAAAATCTTAGCAATGAACAATGGCTTGCATCGCTACTGGCACTGAAAGGTTCTACTTCTTGCTACTCCCATATAGAGGCCCATAAAAACTCATTTTTAGATGGTACCTCACACCAGACAAGCTCCATAAAATCTATCCGGGCTCCTTAATATATGCTGGAGATGTGACAAGGCCAAAGGCACGATGACTCATATATGGTGGGAATGTCCTGTTATTATTATGGGAAGAAACTCAGAAATTGTGGAACACAGTCGGTTCTCTAAACTTGATCTTAGTACCAACAATCAGTCTCTTTCTATTATTACCTAACCAGATTTCCCACCCAGACAAACAACTGTTACTGATAATAATTCTAGCGACACGCAACCTTATCGCCAATCATTGGAAACAAACAGCTTGTCCACCCCCAACACTACTTCATCACAAAGTACGACAATACTTAAAATATGAAATGCTGACAGTGCAGACAGCCAAACAAATAGCTACCTCTCACTATAACTGGCAACAATGGATCGACCATACTTAATAAAGTAAAATTAACAAGTTATATAAAAGATAACATATGATAAGGCTATGTGAATGTATGAGATTCATGACCCATACTATATTGTATATGATACCAAACATTATATTGTGTTTACCACCAGATAGCATTGAGGATACCATTATGTTATCTACAATCATATGTTATCTACAATACCATTATGTTATCTACAATCATATGTTGTCTACAATACCAAGTTGATAGTTTATTGATAGTATAATAGGACCACACTGTAAAATGCAATGAGTTAATTGTACAAATGTAAGATCGCCCAAAGATCCGTGGTTACTTTACTTTACTTTACTTTGTGTTCCATTACTTCATTTCATTGTACGGTAATGTACTACACTGCATCCCCCAATGTTTTTCTCCCATTTTCTTTTTCTTTTCTGTACTTTATGAAAACTCTTTCCATAAAACTTAAATTGAAAAAAGGGTCATTTTTCTTCGGTGAGCAAAGAGCATTGAGTGAGGAAGATGTATCACTTTTATTTAAGCAGAAAGATAGAAGGGTGAACATGAAATGCTGCAATACAATCTGATTGCTTTGATCAAAATGTGATTATTTACCCAGAATGGTTTTCTACTCTACACGTCACAGAAAGCATTTGCATAATACTTAGAAATATTCATATACACTTACATAGTCGTTCTCTCTCTTTATCATGTTTTTGTCTTCTTTTGCTTTTAAGAAAAAAAAAATTACTTTTTTTTAGGAAATTAATAGACCGGATTTCTAATTATCTGCACTTAATGAACTGCACTAGTATGTTTTTCTGCTTCACATATGTATGGTCAATGCGTTAACAATTATCCGTTCCTATACTGTATGGTTCTTTTTATGCAATAAATGTAGCATGTATAGAAAATGAAATTGGCTTGATAAGGTAGACATTGATTTTTTTTCCTTGAGAGATAAATAGTTCTGACATTTAAATAAACACCAGAACAGAAGAGAACTTAGTTATAAAAGGTCAGACACTGATTTGTCTATTTGTGATTGCAGCAACTATTAAATATATTAAAAACTGGGTCAGTTACAGCTGAAAATATTCACATATGGCATTTATGAAATTATATAATGCCTATTTTATTTTATAGTTAAGTGATCATTCTTTGAAATACATTTTTTTTATTTAAATTACCTAAAATAAAATCTTAATTTTTGCACATCAATAGATATCTAAATGTCAAAGATAAATAAATAGATAGATAAAGAGAGAGAGAGAGAGAGAGCAATGAAGCTTTTCAATCTTTCTCTGCACGCATGGGGATATCATTGTATTATAGATATGCCCCATATACTTTTGCACATGGCAATTGATATACTGCATTTTTTTTTATTAAAGTTTTTCCCTATGTTAATGGGACAACAATTCACTATCATTAAATACATTTAGCCCAGTAGATCACTTATCAATATAATACCCGAAGTAATTTGTTTCTTTGTCTTTCTTCACACGAATATATAGGGCTGTATGTGTTTCTATGGATACGTGAGGATTTTTTTTTGTATACTAATGACCTTGGTCTGGCATTTATGACTACACTACAATCAGGGAGCATGCACTGAGTGATTCCTTGATATGCTTTGATTGTTACACCAGATAATTTGTGGTGTTATTTTGAAAGAATATATGAACCTATGGGACAGTGATAGGGGTAAATGAAAATGGACTAAATTGTGTAATATTGGCAAAATACTGAGATTTAGTCTTACTCTCTGAGTGCTAGAAGTCTGTGTTGGAGTTGTCAGGTCAAAGTCTTACTAATGTGTAAGCGAGTAAACTTTACAGGTGTAAGTGTATAAACCTTCTGTTTGATTGTTTGTAAGTGTATAAATGTCTAGTTGACATCTATCACTCTTCCACAAACTCATACAAACAGAGACAGACTTTGTCCTCCCAGAATACACTAAAAAATGGGAAGAGGAACTTAACATCACACGAACCTCAGAGGAATGGAGGAAGATATTCACAACTATTTTTCGCTCATCACAAAACACAATTATCCAAGAGAGCAACTACAAGCGTGTAACGCGCTGGCACTACACCCCAACCCGCATACACAAATCTTTCCCCAACTCCTCAAAACTATGCTGGAGATGCAAAACCACTGAGGGAACCACAGGCCACATATGGTGGTCGTGCAAGGAGATTCAAAAATATTGGGAGAAAATCACGGACCTCATACATGTAATCACAGGACATAAGCTTCCTCACAACCCAGAAACCTTTCTATTTATGTTATACCCAACATACATACGAAAGTCAGAACAAACGCTGATAAATCACCTACTTACTGCGGCCAACGGCCTAATCCCGACTAAATGGAAGCAAAGCCCACCACCAACGATAAGAGAATGGATCACCAAAGTAGAGTCCATTAAAGAAGTGGAGGAACTTACGTACTCACTCTCACACAAATACGAGCTCTTCATAGCTACATGGCAACCATGGCTCTCATACCTTCAGACTGACACAAATCTCCAAAGAGTACACGGTCCTAGGCCAAATTAGACACAAATACGCACAAAAATACCTTCAGATAGTAGGTCCAAACTCAGCCAATGGCACTCAGGTACTAACAAATTGTTGGAAACAGTAAATGTATGAACAACGGTATAACATCTTGCAAATCATGTGGAACGAATTGACTAAGCAGTTGTACATTTATCTATTTATGTTTTTGATGTATAAACCAATAATATAACTTGTATACTGTTTATTAAGATAAAATAAAAATAATAATAAAAAAATGTCTAGCTGTACGTATCCCCAATAATGAGGGAATCCTTGCAAGAAAGAATAAGATGGTGTTGACCTGAAATTGAGATTGTTAAAGTCAGGTGTGGGCATGTTAAAATGAATTTCAGAAATAATTTGAAAACATCTTAAGCCGTCTTTGATGCAAAGCGGTTTTTCTTTTTTATTTCAGTAGACTTCTCAAAATGTGTTTGGACCTCCCTATACATCCTTTTTATATTTCCTGATAAACATATGTTCAAATCAGTTTCAGATTCGGAACATTTCTTCATTTTTTTCCCACTTCTAATTCTTCTACACATTCTGCATGCTGTCCTGTGGCCTGATGACTCGAACATAAATTCAGTGCAAACACAAATTTAGTTAGATCAACTCGTTTTTTTTTATTTGAATACAGAAATAAAATCATTTTATTTTTGGAAAATGCAATTTCAACTAAAAGTTAGATAGTTGTTCACACTTGACAGTAATACATTTTGGATTAATGTGGTCCATGCTATATTTATTGGGCAGACATGCATAAATTAAGTGACGGTCTGCACCATTGTATTCTGCTTAGAGGTATAAATATGCAAGGAAATGCAGCAGTAAAGGAGACTGCTACTTGCATATCAATTTCAGCAAATGCAAATATTTTTCTCGCACAAAAATGCACTCAATTTTCAGATGCACTAGTATTGCTGACAGGATCGATGTATTAATACGAATTGTACTTTTGGAAATAAAGAGATTACTTTTGATTTTGTGTATTTGGGTGGGTTAGTTGAGATGTATTTTCCCACTCATGTGGTCTTTTTAAGCTTCAGCACTTGGTAATAACTGCATTAGCAATTTAATGTATATTTTCAATTGCATAAAAATGGCCACATTGACCATAATTTTGCATAAGATGCAATAATACAATTGAAAACAATAATATCTATTGTGCAAATCTGTATTTTGCATTGTGTTGCATTTTCAAATCTAATGAATTACTTGCCTTACATTAGCCAAAAATGTGCATTCATTCATCATGAGACAATTTCTACTTATTGTTTTGGGACAAATCTTGCTTATTTTCTATACTACCACAAACAAACTCAACATGGGAATGGATCTGTATAGTAGAACTTGCCCATTACACAGGTTACACTGTGAGTAAGATAGAGGCTTGAATGGGTGAATTTACAAAGACACTGCCTAGAGAAGATATAACTATATGTTCTGCTATTAGTCTAGTTTATCATCTACGACACACCAAATATTAAAAAAGTAAAAACACTTTAATAAAGCACCTTTATCACATAAAATGAAATCAAATTACATTTATAAAATGAAATCAAAGTTTTATCAGGCCCCAAATTGGCCTATGCTGGATACAAAATGAATCTACGTATAAAACATATAGGTGTAATCAATAAAAAAAAGTGTATCCCTCATTTTACCAGTGAGCCAAAAAAAATTATTATTATATTACATTATATGCATTTTATAGTCCTATTATGACACTTTGATCAGTATACACTAGATTGTTTAATGATCAAATTCAGTCACCTAATAGAAGTACGGGCACTTTATTCGATCTATATCATTTGATTTGCTCATTTATTTATTAAGTCACATTGTGACACTTTACATATGCACTTTGATTGGTCAGTGTACCCTGGGTAAATCACACATGCATCTTATTTGTACAGTGACACTTTTTCTCACGTGCTCATTATAATTTATATATGCTAGTTATTAATATAATCATGGCACACATAATGTTTTATACTATAATATAGGGGTGTTATTTATGTGTGTGTGTATGTGTGTATGTATATATATATATATATATATATATATATATATATATATATATATATATATATATAAAATTGATGTGATTAAAGAAGAAATTTTAATATGAAATTGTATGTCTGCTAAATTCACTTTATTCATGAAAATAACCTTTTACATTTTTTATATATTCTGATTACGTTTTGTGATTATATATTTATATTGTTCTTGATTAATTATTCTGTATGTATATCGATTTATAATGTGTTATCTGATGTCTCTCTGTGTGTCTTGTTGGGACATTGACATTGGTTTTTTTATTATTTTTACTATTTTTTTAATTATTTCTTTATTTTTATATCACTTTCTTACATTTTATTTATATTTAGTTTTTACATATTTTACATGTATTATTTCTTTATTATTATTTTATTATTTATTTTTGTTTTTTCTCTATATTTTATTTTTCTTTATTTATATTTACTCTTTTATTTTGTATATGTATTATTTCTTTCTTATATTTTTTATTATTATTAGTTTTATTTATTTATTTTATATTTTTGTATTTATTATTTGTTTTGTCCACTTCTTCTTTTCTTTTTATTTCTCTTTATACAGCCTTCTGTTATCTATTAATATATATCATTTTTTCATTTATACATTTTTATTGGTTTTAGATAAAGGACCATAACAACGTTCTGTACAATATATTACATAACTGTTACATAACTTTGACATTGGGAGCAGATTACAGTAAGGACAGAGTATAAGCATTACAGAGTTGCAACATTCACATTTGGCAAATCAAACTAAATGCATTTTTCAGTGTTGTTGGCAATGACAATTTGCCTTGTTCTATACCTTTGCATCTCTGTTCCATTTGTAAAAGTTTAGTTAGATCCTTATTAATATGCAAATTAATACAATTTTCAAAATCAAAACATAACAATTGAACTATAACTATGAAAGGAAAAAAAAAAAAAAAATATATATATATATATATATACACACACATATATATATATGTATATATATATATATATATATATATATATATATATATATATATATATATATATATATATATATATAACCAGTACTAACTAAAGCACTTTCCGGTATTTTGCATATTGTTTCTATTCATTTCTGTATAAAAGATTCAGTGGGTTGGCACTAGTTGATGAGCTGCTAAATAGGTATGCCCATAGGCTGTACTAAGAAAACCAGAGCTTTCGTTTGGTATTTCTGCTAAACTTTTTGTGTTTGTTGTTGGGCTAGGCCAATTGATTGGTCATAGGTTACATTTTATTGGTTCAGAAAGTCCTCCCTTTCTTTCTTTCACTTTTTCCTGTGTTTTTTCCAGGGGTCCCATATTTTGTCATTTGTCTGCCCTATATTATTTACAGGAAACTGGGTAGGACATTAATTGTAATTTCTTCCTAACCAGATGAAATATGGTTTGTTCCATTTATGTAGGTATTGATTAATATCCCTGAGTAAGGGAGAGAAATTTACCTGATACAGATTCCCCAAGTTTTTTTTAGTGTCTGTATCCCCAGATATTTATTCAGGAGTTTCCATTTAAGATTCCCCATCTCTTGATCTCCTAATGTTGAAGGGATATGACAGCTGGCCATTCACTTTAATCCATGCAGTTGGCTGCAACAAAATCACATCCAGCCACCCCATGAAGGCTGTCGAAGGCTTTTTCTGCATCTATTAATAGTACAATGGCCACCCTGTCGAAGGCTTTTTCTGCGTCTATTAATAGCACAATGGCCAGTGTCCGGGTCTGAAGTGCCCAGAAGGCCAGGTCTATAATTTTTGTTGTATTATCCTTAGCCTCCCTGGATGGCACAAACCCTGCCTGATCAGGGTGGACTAGTCCCGCACAGCAATGGCCTCAGCCTGTAAACCATCATTTTAGTGAAAAGTTTTAAATCTGCATTGATTAGAGAAATGGGGCAATAGCTACTACACAGCTCTAGATTTTTTTCCCTGTTTGGGGAGGACTGTTATATTAGCCTCAAGGTTAGATTTGGTATGTGCTTTCCCTCAACCAGCGAGTTAATAGCCTTTAGAAACTGTGGGACTAGTTCTTTTTGGAATGTTTTATAATATACCAACATGTACCGTCCGGTCCCAGATTTTTATTTGGGGGGGATCGACCTGATGGTTGTCTCTAGTTCTAGTTGTGTGAAAGTCTTGTCTCATCTAGGGATCTTGCCACATTAGGGGGGGATAGTTTGTTCAAATTTGGTACGTCTCTATATCTCTGTTAGAGGTTCGTGTATCTCTGAGGTTATATAACGTCTGATAATATTCGCGAAAGGCATTCACAATCTCTTCAGTTCTATGGATCAAGGTGCCGGTGGTGTTTTTTATTTTGGGTATGTATGTGGTCAGCGCTAGGATTCTACTACATGTATTCCCTTGTGTATAAAACAATTGCTTGGTCCATAGCAAGCTATTTTTTAACTTGTGTGTTCAACGGGATTTTAAGGTCGTTTCTGAGTGCATTAAGTTTGTGATAACCAGTCTCAGATTGTGTTTGTTTATGTGTTGTTTCTAATAAATTTATTTCCGTTAGAAGCTACATCTGTTTTGAGACCTTTCTCTGTTTAGTCTGGTTCCCCATTTAATCAGTTCTCCCCTTATCACACTTGTATGTGCCTCCCACTGCTTAAATGGAGAGGAGTCTGGTGCATTGTTATCAATAAATTAATTCTTAATGCTATCTAATATTTGTAATCTGGCGTTTTTTCATTTTGTAGGATATGTGGGTTGAGCTTCCACTGGTTATATAAGTTCAGAATGGATATTGTTAGTGAAATAGGTGCATGGTCTGACTATATTGTGTTTCCTATATTAGAGTATGTGACTAAGCTTAGGGTTTTATGGGGAACCAAGAACATGTCGATTCTCGTGTAGGTTTTAGTTGAGTTAGAATAATAGGTGTAATCTCGTACACCTGGGTTTAAAATTCTCCAGCCGTCAACTAACTGAAAAGTGTGTAAATCAGGTGCATTTGTTTTCTGGTCGTTGTTAGATATGTTTGGCTACTGGAGGTACTGTCTCTGTTTGTGTGTAATGAGACATTAAAATGCCCTCCTATTATTAGGTCTCCCTCTGTTTCAGCTTTTATTTTGGATATAATGCTGCTGAAGGCTGCGCTCTCATTCTTCTTTGGTAAATAAATATTTGCCAGCGTAACTTTCTAGGCACCTAATGAACCTTTCAGGATCAGAAACCTCCCTCCCTCATCGCTTAAATGTTTGTCATATATATTGTTATATTATTGGTTTGCCACTAGGATAGCCACTCCCCTCGTTTTATTTTTAATGAAGTTACTATAATAACTATGTGGGAACTTTTTATGGTATAGGCTGGGTGCTGAATTTCCCTTCAGGTGTGTTTCTTGCAGAAAGATTATATCTGTGTATCTATTAATATTTTGTATGCCTGGTTTTGGCTGCACGCATCCGCATATTGATCTTTGTTCTATACATTACCTGGGGACGCACGTGCATAGATAATTAGAGGTCCGTATGGTTTGCTTGTACGTTCGTGCGCATGTGAGTACGAACAACTAGTGCCGTTCATGCTTATGATCACAGTTTACTGTGATCTATTGGTATTTCGTATACCTAGTTTTGGCTATACGCATGCACATATTGATTTCCGTTCTGCAGATTGCCTGGATACGCATGCGCAATATAATTGGTGGTTTGTATGACTTTAGTGCGCATGTGCGTATGAACATCTAGCGCTGTTCGTATGTATGATCGTACAAACTTTTTTTCTTTTTTCATGATTAGACTTTTTTAGACTGCACTTGCGCCGTTCCTATATGTTCCAGAGTACAGAAAAAGCTCTCTTGTGCTCCACTTAACCGCAAGTTATTCTTTGGTGCTTCGGTAAGCGTTTTTTTTTTTACTCTTTTTACTCTTTTATTTTTTTACTCTTAATTTTTATCTCACTAGATCTTTATATTATATTATTTTGTGTCTCCCTTCTCTGACACACAGAGGTAAGTCATGAATTGTTGCATTTATAGATGTTTTGTGTAATTTGTATAATTTGTGTTAACTACTTTTGTTAATGATATTTACTTAAGTGAATTATTGGTTGACATTTTTATGCACTGATTGTAGCCCCATGTAGCTAGAGCGCAGCTAAGCGGAAAAAGGCCTTGACAGGGGTTAGGAGGCGGGCTTAGGAGGAAGTAAGCGAGGGTTGGAATTATGGGTAAGTGGGATTGGCTATTTAAATGAGCAGCCATTTTAGGTGAGTCATTCTAACTTCCTACCTGGTCGAGTTTGTGTTCGCCTCGGTGTGCGCGGACTTTGCTTGGTCGGATTTCTTTTGTCTCCTCTGCAGGAACAATGGACGACGTGGAGCGTTTGCTGGAAGGGATCAGGTCGGCAGCACGGCATCAAGGTGTGGACTGGCTACGGGCACAGCTTGGCCCTGCCCTGGCGGAGGCGGCGGATCGGGACGGCGATGGCGGGAGACCGGTCCGGGCCCGGAGGCCCCCGAGGAGGCTAAGCCCGGGCGCGGGGCCCGGTGAAGTGGTACCCGGTAGCAGTGGAGTTCCAGTTACGACCGGCAGCAGGCCCGGGAGCCGCGTGGTCGAGGCCTTGCCTCCCCGTGTGCGGACGGAGCCTCGGATGTGCACTAGGCGGCAAAGGGATATCGTGGACGGGGGCGCGGCTGCTAGCAGGTCGGAGGCGGCCGGGCGGCCCCCTGGTGCTTCGAGACCCACGGAGGGGAGGCCCAGGAGGGCTTCCCCCCCTTCGGACAGCGGAGACGATGAGGAGACTGGATCCGGGAGACCGCATGGCAGGCATCAGGCAAGTGCAGAGGGCTCAGGTCGGGGCCCTCTTGGCGGGAAGGTTGTTCGGGGGAGCTCTGCCACTGGGGGGGGCGGGAGTAAGCCGGTTGGGGGTACACAGGCCTTAGTGGGAAAGGGGGAGGGCCCTGGGGCCCCGAAGAGAAAATGTGGCTCTAAAGGAGTAAGTTCTAAGGGTGGTAGGGGTTCCCGGGAGGGGGCCAGGTCAGACAGAGGGTCTCCCGTAGGGGTGGTGGGTAGTTCGGGGCCATCGGGGTCTGGCAAGCAAGGGGTCAGAGGTAAGGGGGTGGGGGAGGGGGTTTCGGAGGTAACTAGGCAAGGGCGTAGGGTAGGCCGGGAGTCGGGTCTTTCCGTAGTGGAGGGGCGCAGGGGGGGCCCGGGTTCCAGGAGTAGTAGTGACAGTCCCTCACCCGTTAGATCTCTGGGGTCCCGGGATGCTCGGGGGCGGTCGGGTCGGCACTGCTCCCCCTCGGATAGCTCAGCAGGGGAAGGTGCGGCAGCCCCTCGGTATGGACAGCAGGGGCGGCTTGCTGGTAGAGACGGAAGGAGTCGTAGCCCCAGGGGTTCCCGGGTGCCACGTGGTGGTAGAGGTCAGCGGGAGGCTTCGGTGCAGAGCAGGCGCTCCCGGGGTCGGGACGGGAGGGGAGTGGATGTTCGTTACCCCCTACCCAGGACTTCTTCTCCTCGTCCTAGATTTCGGAGCCGTTCTGCTTCCTCACAGGCTGGGCACCGGGTGGGCTCCCCGGTCGGCGAGATGGCGGCAGAAGTTCCTCTTCCCGGACGTCAGGCGATCGGTACTGCAGCCCCCACCGCTCCGATGTCGGGGGGCTTGGCCGGTGAGTCCAGTGGGTCACTACACTCTAGCGCACTAGTTACCACACTTCAGGCACTACTCCACTCATTGGGGGCGGGGGGTGACACTAGCGGCGTTGGTCAGGTGTGGGCTCCGGGTGCAGTGGCTTCAGGTTCTCGGATCCGGGATTCCGCGGGGCCTAGTTCGGGCGGGGATTTGGTGGTGCCGCAGGACGTAGGGGAGGTTGGGAGCGAAAGGGCTGAGTTGTCCGGGGGTATCCCCGACGCGGCTAGGCAGCACGCGTACGTATCTTTTGCGGGCCCACTGGGGGTCCATTTGAAACAGGACGTGAAGGATAAGATTTGGAGGGGCGAGTTCTGTGAGATTTTCTCCCTCCTCCCGTTAGAGGACTTCATTGACCTCAAGGAGGAGGATAAGAAGGATGAGAAAAAGGAGGAGGAGGAGAAGAGGAAGCGGTACCGCAAGATACCGAAGTCCTTCGGTAATTGGTTGCGGGCCTTTTGTGTGCTGGCTAGCGTGCTCGGCGAGAAATCGCCGGGGTTGTGCTCGTCTTTGTTCTGCTATTTGGATGGCATTTGGGAGGCGTACCGGACTTACGGGGGGTTGGCCTGGTGGAGGTACGACGAGCAGTTTCGGCAGCGGCTGGCGGCTAACCCGGGTATGCGGTGGGACCAAATGGACCTGCCGCTCTGGATGAAGCTAATGATGGCGCAAAAAGCGCAGCCCTTTCAGAGCTCGGCCGGCGTCAGGGGGCAGTCCGCCTCGTCGGCCACCTTACAAAAGGGCTTATGCTGGCTCTATAACAAGGGCCAATGCAAATGGGGAGCCTCCTGTCGTTTCAAGCATGAGTGCTCCGGCTGCGGGGGAGCTCATGGGCTCAACCGCTGCTTTAAGAAGGGTAAGTCCGGAGGCGCCGGCGCGGCTGTCGCGCCGGGGGGAGGGGGTGCATCCGCTTCCCCTGGGCCTAACCCCAGTGAAGCTAAGCGCGATGGAGCCGTGGCTAGGCCGCTACGGTAACAGGGCGGACGCTGCGGTGCTCCTGGCGGGGTTTGCGGTGGGGTTCTTTATTCCGTTTCAGGAGCGACGAGGGGGTCAAGGGAGGCTGCGCAATCTGAAGTCCGTGGCGGACTTCCCGGATGTGGTTAGGGAAAAGCTGGGCAAAGAAGTCGGACTGGGCCGCATGGCAGGCCCGTTTGTAGTGCCTCCGCTGGAGGGCCTGCGGGTTTCCCCACTTGGGGTGGTCCCCAAGAAGGAGCCGGGTAAATTTAGACTCATTCACCATCTCTCATACCCGAAAGGGGAGTCGGTGAATGACGGTATTCTTAAGGAATTGTGCTCGGTGTCATATGCATCTTTCGACCGGGCGGTCGATTTGGTCCGGCGGGCCGGGCATGGGGCCCTGATGGCTAAGGTGGACATAGAGGCCGCGTTCCGGCTGCTACCGGTCCACCGGGACTGTCATCACCTGCTGGGGTGTTTCTTTGAAGGGGCCTACTTCGTGGACTTGTGTCTGCCCATGGGCTGTTCCATTTCGTGCTCCTATTTTGAGAAATTCAGCACTTTTCTCGAATGGGTGATACGGGTGGAAGCAGGGAGTCGTCTTATTGTACATTATCTAGATGATTTTCTGTGTGTGGGACCGGCCGGTTCCCTGGATTGCCTGCGCCTGCTGCGGACGGTTGAGTGGGTGACGGGCCAATTCGGGGTTCCGCTGGCGGCGGATAAGACCGAGGGCCCGACCACGTGTCTGAGTTTTCTAGGTCTGGAGATTGACTCTGGGAGTGGAGAATGTCGGCTGCCCCAGGATAAGCTGGCAAGGCTTCGGGGGGCGGTGGCTGCCGTTGCTGGGGCACGCAAGGTGACTCTGGTGCAGCTACAGTCTTTGATTGGGTTGCTCAATTTTGCGTGTCGGGTCATCCCGATGGGAAGGGTGTTTAGTCGCAGCTTGTCGGCCGCTACCGCGGGGGTTAGATCCCCGCACCATTTTGTACGGGTGTCGGCGGCCATGCGAGCAGACTTGGGCATCTGGGATGCCTTCTTGCGGGATTTTAATGGGACGGTGTTGTTCCGGCAGGAGGGCCAGTCGTCGGCCGAGCTGGAGCTTTTTACGGATGCTTCGGGCAGTATAGGCTTTGGGGCATATTTCGGGGGCTCCTGGTGTGCGGAGCGGTGGCCGGACTCTTGGGGTTCGAGCCCTCTTATGCGCAACTTGGCTTTCTTGGAGTTGTTCCCGTTGGTCGTTGCAGTAGCGTTATGGGGTGACAGGCTGCGTGATCGGAAAGTGGTATTTTTCTCGGATAACATGGCGGTGGTTCACGCGGTGAATCGCCAGTCGGCGGCCTCAAAGCCGGTGGTTCAGCTGCTTAGGCGACTGGTATTGCTGTGTATGTCCCGAAATGTTGTTTTTCGCGCGCGCCATGTTCCCGGCTATTTGAATGAGGTGGCTGATGCTCTATCTCGTTTTCAGTGGTCCCGTTTCTGGCTGGCGGCGCCGGGGGCATCGAAGGAAGGGCTGGCTTGCCCGGACGAGATTTGGCAGCTGGGGGCGTCCTGCTTGGAGGACTCGTGAAGGCTTCTCTGGCACCGGCCACTTGGGCCTCGTACAGTAAGGTTTGGGGCTTGTGGGAACGGTCACTGGAGGGGTTGGCCATGGACAGCGGGGAGGCCCTGCGGGACGCTTTCTTGTGGTACACCTGTCAGTTGCTGACAAAAGGGCCGTCCCCTGCCGTGGTGGACAGATCCATGGCGGCTATGGCGTTTTGGTTTCGGTGGCATGGGAAGGAGGACTTTACCAAGACCTTCGTCATCAGGCAAGCCCTGAAGGGTTATCGCAGGGGGCGCAGGGCGCCGGATACCAGGCGCCCGGTGTCGGTGCGGCTGCTGGGGGACTTGGTGGGTATATTGCATGAGGTTTGTTTTGATGGGTTTGAGGCTTTACTGTTCAAAGTAGCGTTTGTTTTGGCGTTTTTTGGGGCATTCCGAGTAGGGGAATTGGTGAGTGCTAGTAAACTGGCGCAAGGGGGCCTGCAACTGTCGGGGGTCCGTATCCTGGATAGGAAGGTGGTGATGCACCTTGGCAGGTCCAAAACGGACGTCCGCGGCGTGGGCCGGGACGTGACACTGGGGGCCTTGCCAGGCTCGGCTTTGTGCCCGGTGGCTGCTACGGTGGAGTATCTGGCGCGGAGGCCAGCGGTGGGGGGCTCCTTATTGGTGCATGCTGACGGATCGTCCCTTTCTCGGTTCCAGTTCACGAAAGTTTTTCGGTTGGGCTTGGGCAGGTTGGGGCTTCAAGCTGCACGATTTGGGACGCACTCGTTCCGTATTGGGGCGGCCACGGAGGCCGCACGGTTGGGTTTGGGGGACGAGGTGGTGAAGAGGATCGGGAGGTGGGAATCGGTAAGATTCCGCTCCTATGTCCGGTTGGGTCTATTGGATTAATGGCATGGGACTGTTTCGTAATTCAAAAAAAAAAAAAAATGTGTAGAACCATCAAATTCAAAAGGTTTGTGTTATGATGTGAGGGGTTAATGGCTATGTTGGGATGTTTCGCTGTGTTGGTTGGGGATGGGGTAGGGGTCTCTGTTGGACTTCCCTCATCATTTGTTTTCTCCCCCCAGGCGTGTGGCATGGATCGTGGGCCATTCGTTTGTCTTCTGGGCCGAGAGGAGGGCCGCAGCTCGAGCGCAAGGCCAGCAGCTGGGTTTTCCGAGAGGCCAGTTGGCAGTTCGTTGGTTTGGGTATCGGGGTTTTTGCTGGGGGGATGTTTGTGGGAAACTGTTTGGAATGCTGGCAGCAGGGTACTCGCCAGACGTGCTGGTATTACATGTGGGGGGAAATGACCTGGGCCTTACGCCGCAGCGCCGGCTGGTGAAGTGGATGAAGCAGGACATTAATAAGTTAAGGGGCCTGCTTCCGGGGGTAATGTTGGTCTGGTCGGAGATTGTCCCGCGGCGCCGGTGGCGGCACGCTCGGGATCCGGGGGCTATGGAGAGGTGCAGGAAGAAGGTGAATAGCTTGATGGCAAGCTTTGTGCGGAAAGTAGGGGGTGTAGTGGTACGGCACCTGGAGTTGGAGGAAGGGTTGCCAGGATACTACCGCTCGGATGGTGTTCACCTCTCGGATGTGGGTTTGGACCTGCTCAACTTGGGTTGGCAGGATGGTATAAGGATGGCTCTGTTTCTTCGGGGTGGCGGAGCTCAGACAGCTTAAGGGGTCAAGGTCTGAGCTTGTGGCGGGACGGGGAGCTGAAGGAGAGGAAATAGGCTCCCCTGGATGAACGTGAGGTGGAATAAACAGATTGTGGTCATCGGTGGTTGAGAGGTTTCGAGTCCTGGAGGTGGCTCAGAACCTGGTGGGGCAGGGGTATCCGGGTATACCCCTGCCGTGGTTAATGGTGGTTGGCACTTTGATATAAAGTTGGTGTATGTTATAATTATGTATATATGTGTTATTATATGGGGGTCATTGCCTTTTGTATGGTAGCCGAAGGAACAGGATGCGAGGGGGCGGAGTATGGGGGGCAATGACCCATGTTTACCTGTTAATTTATTATCGATATTATTATTATTATTATTATTATTATTATTATTATTATAATTATTGGTTAATAAAGCTGTGGACAAATTTCCCCATACTACTTAGTGTCTGTGTATTATTGGGTTAGGTTATGGGGGTGGTTTGTCCTGGATTCCGACTGCCCAAATGGCGACTATAGACCTGTCATGTAGCCCCATGTAGCTAGAGCGCAGCTAAGCGGAAAAAGGCCTTGACAGGGGTTAGGAGGCGGGCTTAGGAGGAAGTAAGCGAGGGTTGGAATTATGGGTAAGTGGGATTGGCTATTTAAATGAGCAGCCATTTTAGGTGAGTCATTCTAACTTCCTACCTGGTCGAGTTTGTCCCACCCACCCTCCCTTTGTTTGTTTTGTGTTTATTTAACCCGTTTCTTTCACAGCGGCGGGACGGGGAGCTGAAGGAGAGGAAATAGGCTCCCCTGGATGAACGTGAGGTGGAATAAACAGATTGTGGTCATCGGTGGTTGAGAGGTTTCGAGTCCTGGAGGTGGCTCAGAACCTGGTGGGGCAGGGGTATCCGGGTATACCCCTGCCGTGGTTAATGGTGGTTGGCACTTTGATATAAAGTTGGTGTATGTTATAATTATGTATATATGTGTTATTATATGGGGGTCATTGCCTTTTGTATGGTAGCCGAAGGAACAGGATGCGAGGGGGCGGAGTATGGGGGGCAATGACCCATGTTTACCTGTTAATTTATTATCGATATTATTATTATTATTATTATTATTATTATAATTATTGGTTAATAAAGCTGTGGACAAATTTCCCCATACTACTTAGTGTCTGTGTATTATTGGGTTAGGTTATGGGGGTGGTTTGTCCTGGATTCCGACTGCCCAAATGGCGACTATAGACCTGTCATGCTATATGTACACTCATGTTTGCTTTGTGGTGTTAGCTTGACAAAGACCTCATAGTACAGGGGTTCTCAACCCAGTCCTCAAGGACCCCCTACCAGTCCAGGATTTAGGGACGGGGGGGTGGGGGGGTTGGGGGGTGTCCTTGAGGACTGGGTCGACAACCCCTGTCATAGTAGGTCAAAAAGTGGCTGTTTTTTTCGTTTCATTAAAACTGCCTGCAGCTTTAACACCTTCAGTGCCTGAAGAATTTATTTCATTGCTTTATCATTGTGAGATTGCTGGTCCTGCTCTGGAGCACCGGGCGGCTGCTGGAATTGAGTGCGGCACCTACCATCATTTTTGCAACATAGTTTACCATAGTTTACTCCTCGCCAGCTGGTTTGGGGACAAGGAGAAATACAGAGAGTTGCAAATTGATACAAAAGACCATGGCAAGGGAAAATTTCTGACAGAGAAAATTTCTCACTATCAACCACATACAAAATATTAAAAACGCAATAACACTTTATTAAAGTAACTTCATCACATGTTTATAAAATGAAATCAGAGTTTTATCAGGCCCAAAATTGGCCTATGCTGGATACAAAATTAATCTACGTATAAAACATAAAGTGTAATCAATAAAAAAAAAAAGTATAACCTTCATTTTACCAGTGAGCCAAAAACTGCTATGACACTAACATTTTGGCTGAGAAACCTTTATCAAATGGATAAGAATTAATTAGAGAGCAATCCTTTAAGTAAAGTAATATGAGGGATATGATGTCAAATGCTGAGCATGACATGCTTTATTCATGAGATGGAATACTTTCAAGTATACACTCAGCACTGATAAATCAGGGGTAAACTACAAAATACATTAGACAAAGCTTCCTGACTCTTGACCTGTATGTTGTGAGTGGTTTCAGTGCAGAAAACCAAAAATGTCCCAATCTTTTCCGTTGTAGTTAGAAGTCATTATAAAAACTCTTCCTTGAATTTATAAGTGTAGGTGATGGCTTACAAGGGATTAAGTTGCAAACCAATTGGCCTTCCTTTGCTGGACTTCTCCTGAAGGCCATCTGCACCTATATCAAAGGTTCTTCTAGCAGATTTTTCACTAAAGGGGTCACAGAGGAATTTGGGACATGTAAATATGTAAATTGTAGTGACATCTACAGGTATCTGGTATCTGTGCTGGATTTTGCCTACTCAAGGGTGATTGGACACAAAGTCAGAATTTGATTGAATGGGACTATCTTCATTGTATGATACAATTTGTATTTTGTACAGTAAACAGTTGAAGAAGACTGGACAACATCAAGGGATAGTGTAGATAGATTGAAATAGCCTTGTATGTTTAATGCCTCTCTTACCACTCACATTCACGTGTTATATTGTTGAATAAATATATTCTATTGTAAGTCACTCTAAGTGTAGGTTACTGAATAGAACAACATGTAATATTATAGTCTCTAATCCCAGTATTCAAAAGAGCCTTTTTACAAACAGTTTCAACTTAAAATGAACTTAACTTCAGTTGTTAATAGTATTCTCTCTAGTACAATACTCCAAGGCACTGATAGTAATGTTGACTATTTGGATCCATCTTGGAATAAATGATTGCAAAATGTAATCCAAGATAATTGATTTGTAAAAGGTCTCCCCCCCCCCAACTGCTATTTTCTGAGTATTCCATTGATTTATAAATCGGCACACCTCTGCTAAATTTACTTAAACTTAAAAGTCAGTTTCCATGATATTTCCTAGCATTTATATCTCCCAACACTTCAAATGGACCAAGAGGGACACTTTAACCCCTTAGTTACAGACCATTTTTTCCATGTTCTTACCGTTAAGGACCAGGGCTCTTTTTAAATTTCTGCGGTGTTTGTGTTTAGCTGTAATTTTCCTCTTACTCATTTACTGTACCCACACATATACCATTTTTCTCGCCATTAAATATTTTTTTCAAAAGATACCATTATTTTCATTATATCATATAATTTACTATTAAAAAAATTATAAAATATGATGAAAAAATGTTAAAAAAAAAACACTTTTTTCTAACTTTAACCCCCAAAATCTGTTACACATCTACAACCACAAAAAAAAACATGCTAAATAGTTTTTAAATGTTGTCCTAAGTTTAGAAATGCTCAATGTTCTTAGCTATTTTTGGAAAGTTATAGGGCTATAAGTACAATTAGTACTTTGCTATTTCCAAACCATTTTTTTTTCAAAATCCACGCTGTTACATTACATTGTAACACTGATATCTGTCAGGAATCCCTGAATAACCCTTCAACATGTATATATTTTTTTAAAAGAAGACAACCTAAGGTATTAAACTTGGTGTATTTTGACTCTTTTCATGCAACCATTTTACCACCAATCTATGCCAAATTTAAAATAATAATAATTGGTGATTTTTTTTTACAAACACAGCAATTTAAGAATACATGTACGGAGAACTTTTAGTGTTACTGCAAAAGAATAACTCAATATGTGTTCAGCAGCATCTCCTGAGTACAGTGATGCCCCCCATGTATAGGTGTGACCTTATTTTGAGGGTGCACATTCCAGTTTTCCAACTTGGAATTTTCACAGCTGGTCATCATGCACCCATGTCCTATTTGAGAGATTTTTGAAGCCGGCCATTGTAATTTATCCCCATCAAACCATATATTTTTGAAAAGTAGACACCCTAGGGTATTTCAAATGGTGGCATTTTAACACTTTCCATGCCCTACTTCTAGCAGTCTTTGCCAAACGTTTTGGAAGTCCTTTTTTTTTTGTTATTTTTCAGTTCCTGTTATGTGTTACTGATAGAGTTGAGCGGACACCTGGATGTTCGGGTCCGGCAGGATCGGCCGAGCTTTGAATCAAAGTCCGGGGTCGGCTTCAAACTTGCCCCCGAAATTGACCCCAAATCCGAACCCCATTGAAGTCAATGGGGACCCAAACTTTTAGCTGGATTTCAAGCTAACCAATCAGAGTGCTCTGTGTCATTTTATAGCATGGGAAAGTTCTTAGAATTTTCCCACGCTGTGTAAAATGACACAGATCACTCTGATTGGTTACTTAATCCACCAACCAAAGTGCTCTGTGTCATTTTACTCAGTGTGGGAAAATTCCAATGAACTTTCCCACACTGTGTAAAATGACACGGAGCACTCTGATTGGTGGATTTCAAGCCAACCAATCAGAGTGCTGTGACAGGTAAATAGAGACTTACCTGTCAGTCTCTTCATTTACCTGTCAGAGCACTCTGACTGGATGGCTTAAACACACCAATCAGAGTGCTCTGAGCCTAATTGCAGGGCAGGGCAAGGCTTTATAAGCCTTCCCTGCTCTGCAAAGCTCAGTCTGCGCGGAGCCCTCCATGGGTGAAAATAGATGTATTTATTGTTTGCGCTGTTTTTTTTTTTTAAAGTGCGTCGGTTATTCTGGATTTTGATTTGACCTTTTTTGGGGCTGAAAAAAGAAGTGACCTAGCGTTTTAATGACATTGACTGGAACGTCCTGGCTCGATGCCGTAGATGCTGCCCCTATCCTAAACAAGTGTCCTGAATAAAGGCTAGGGTTCATACTGAGCCTTGTCAAAGGACCACTATTGTGCCAGGAAAACATACTTGTTTTCCTGGCTCTATAGGGTCCTTGGGTCCCCCTCACCCTCTGGACCCCCCTCCTGCTGGGCTCTAGGGTGAGGAAGGGGTTAATCCCTTACCTTTTTTCCAGCGCCGGGTTCCCTCGGCGCTGGGGACTCTCCTCCTTCTTTCCAGCGATCGGCTGAATGCGCATGCGTGGCAAGAGCGCATTCAGCCAGTCTCATAGGAAAGCATTCTCAATGCTTTCCTATGGACGCTGGTGTCTTCTCACTGTGAAAATCACAGTGAGAAGCGCGGAAGCACCTCTAGCGGCTGTCAATGAGACAGCCACTAGAGGCTGAATTAACCCATTTGTAAACATAGCAGTTTCTCTGAAACTGCTATGTTTACAGCAGAAAGGGTTAATCCTAGATTGACCTGGCACCCAGACCACTTCATTAAGCTGAAGTGGTCTGGGAGCCTATAGTGGTCCTTTAACAATAACCGTACGTATGAGGTCACGGCCGTAACAGACAGGGTGAAGGCCATGGAGGAAGATATCTCCTCCATAGCACAACGATAAATGGGTGCAACGGAGCAAATACGACAATTACAAAGCTCACACCAAGCCTTGCAGGCCAGAGTGGAGGCAATGGACAACGCTAGGAGACGTCCCAACATCAAAGTCAGAGGCATCACCGAAACAGTTACCGACGGCGAGCTACCCCACTTTGTCAGACGCCTTCTATCGGAGGTCCTGCACCCCAAGCAGGTGAAGATCCTACAAGTGGACGGAATACACAGACTCCCCAAGTCTCCCAGGGCACTAGCAGATGCACCCTGCTATGTCCTCCTCCGATTCCAGTCTCTCTGAGTTAAACAGGCTGTAATGGAAGCCATCAAGAACAAGTGCCCGCTTCCATTTAAAGACACCCAACTCCCCTTCCTACAGGATCTCTGCAGGGCAACGCTGGAGTGGAGACGCTCAGTCAACCAGGTCACCAAGACCCTCCAAGAGGCAAGCGTCCAATACAGATGGGGACCATCCCACACACTAGTTGCCACCTAAGGCGAGACCACCCGCCGACTCACATCAGCAGCGGACCCTGACTCCTTCCTCCGCAGCCCATAAATATTGTTGTTTTTTTTTTTGTTTGTTTTTTTTAAATTCTTTATTTTTGTTGCGCAAAGGTGAACATACAATTATGTCATGCCACGACAGCTGTTGACACAAGCAGTTTAGTACATAGTTGACATATGGAGTGGTTGACAGATAAAACTTGCACAATTTTTTTTTAAAAGGTGTAGTGTGGAACAAGGGGAAACATCATACAATTATACAGTATGTAGGTAGTAGAGTAATAAATATTGTTTTATAAGGGGCTATTTTTTTTTTTTTCTATTCCCAATCAGGAAATACTACTAGTCATCATGGGAATATTCCTGATATTCAAACCAAAAAATCAACATGTGATTGATTGGGTGATATTGGTGAGCAGTGACAATGGTCCACTGGTGTGAAAATAACAAAAATGAAAAAAAATTAACTGTTGCTATGGTAACATCTGCAATATTATTTATTTACTCCACTTTCAGGAAAAGTACAATACTATTCCCAACATCATATTTTCATTCATATTTTCATATTTTCATTCACTTGCAACATTTTTACTTGTAATTTAAAATAGTTTTGTTCACAGGCACACAATACTTACCCTGGATGCTTTTTTTTTTAGCACATTTACAAAAAATGATGCATTTATGAGCAGTAGCAACATTCATTTTAAAACTTTACAGCAGAAATTTCATTTCTAGAGTAATTACTTTTGTCTTTATCCTCAGATTTCCAAGCACACATATTTAACTCAATAATGTTTAGTTGAACTTTAACATGCTATTTTTTTTACTAAGATTATTTTAGTTTTCCTGTGTGCATAACCATAAAAAGTACTGCTCAAAATGACCATAAAAGCATTTTTTTTTCTGCTTTATTTGATGCGTTCGTATTTGCTACAACGTTTACAGAAATATACATAAAAATATTTCTGCTTTTCTCCAAAGCTGAATTCTCCATTAAAAAGATTCCAAAGGCAAAACAAATCTCATGTACTCACCACTGTTTTTGGTACTTATAGTGTTGACTAAATGAGGGTTTAACGTTTTTAAAACACAGCTAGGTAGAAGCTAGGAATGGAGTCTTCCAAGAGTCTTTCTTATGTCTACTTTTTGTTTGCTTCAATGTATATAGTGCATCCTCAAATCACATTAGCATACCAAGATCTTATTCTCTTTCCCTGATGTCTTAAGCTTCATTTCCAATGCTCTTGTTAAGTTTTAAGATATGGGTGTAACAAATATTAGCGACAATCATTTGTTTCCATATTACAAAATGTTACCATTTGCGACTGGTGAATCCCGGCCTACAAGATTTTTAACGTCTCCCATAGATGATAATATAAAAAGGATAAGCACTGCTTAGCAACTCATTTCATGCTCAATGCTCAAATGTGCCAATTGCTCCACCATCAAAATTAAAACCTGCCTCAGTCAAGTTAACAACTGTAACTCTCCATACATTATGCTATAGGAAAAATATATATTATGTGTATCCAATTACATGTAAATAAAGCAGAATAAAAAGAAAGCAAAGGGACATGAGAAATTAGTTGTTTTTTTTTTAAAATGAATCTGTATGCCAGTAAAGTGAATGTGTCATTCAAAGTAACATGTCACATAACAGAAGTCCAAGACAGTTAGGACACACAAGGTCATCATACAAATATATACTTATCCTACAAGAAAATAACAGTTCAATACAAATACAAGCTTTGTACATGTCACAATGGGAAAATAACTGGGCAAGTTTTATTCTCTCTCTGTATGACACAATGCAATCTATACTATGCATGGCACTTCTAACTGTATGTCACACTGGGAATGCAGTAGAAAGTTACTCCTCCACAGGTACATGGTTGGTCCCATCTCGACTTCCGCGAATTTACACTAACTCCTCTCATCTATTCTGGAGTTGCAACTTTCACACATTACTGCACATATTCGGGACTGATCTTATCAAGCTCTGTGGTCAATCTGTTCCAGATAATCTGAGATACTCTACAGATTTCTCTACTTCTTTAACCAGAATGTTATATACATATATACATATATACAGTTGCAAGCATGTATGTGAACCCTTTGGAATGATATGGATTTCTGCAAAAATTGGTCATAAAATGTGATCTGATCGTCATCTAAGTCACAACAATAGACAATCACAGTCTGCTTAAACTAATAAAACACAAAAATGAAATGGTGCCATGTTTTTATTGAACATACCATGTAAACATTCACAGTGCAGGTGGAAAAAGTATGTGAACCCCTAGACTAATGACATCTCCAAGAGCTAATTGGAGTGAGATGTCAGCCAACTGGAGTCCAATCAATGAGATGAGATTGGAAGTGTTGGTTACAGCTGCCCTGCCCTATAAAAAACACACACCAGTTCTGGGTTTGCTTTTCACAAGAAGCATTACCTGATGTGAATGATGCCTCGCACAAAAGAGCTCTCAGAAGACCTACGATTAAGAATTGTTGACTTACATAAAGCTGGAAAGGGTTATAAAAGTATCTCCAAAAGCCTTGCTGTTCATCAGTCCACGGTAAGCCAAATTGTCTATAAATGGAGAAAGTTTAGCACTGCTGCTACTCTTCCTAGGAGTGGCCGTCCTGTAAAGATGACTGCAAGAGCACAGCGCAGACTGCTCAATGAGGTGAATAAGAATCCTAGAGTGTCAGCTAAAGACTTACAAAAGTCACTGGCAAATGCTAACATCCCTGTTAGCGAATCTATAATACGTAAAACACTAAACAAGAATGGATTTCATGTGAGGATACAACAGAGGAAGCCACTGCTGTCCAAATAAAACATCGCTGCACGTTTACAGTTTGCACAAGAGCACCTGCATGTTCCACAGCAGTACTGTCAAAATATTCTGTGGACAGATGAAACCAAAGTTGAGTTGTTTGGAAGAAACACACAACACTATGTGTGGCGAAAAAGAGGCACAGCACACCAACATCAAAACCTCATCCTAACTGTGAAGTATGGTGGTGGGGGCATCATGGTTTGGGGCTGCTTTGCTGCGTCAGGGCCTGGACGGATTGCTATCGTTGAAGGAAAAATGAATTCCCAAGTTTATCAAGATATTTTGCAGGAGAACTTAAGGCCATCTGTCTACCAGCTAAAGCTCAACAGAAGATGGGTGTTGCACCAGGACAATGACCCAAAGCATAGAAGTAAATCAACAACAGAATGGCTTAAACAGAAGAAAATACGCCTTCTGAAGTGTCTCAGTCAGAGTCCTGACCTCAACCCGATTGAGATGCTGTGGCATGACCTCAAGAAAGCGATTCACACCAGACATCCCAAGAATAATGCTGAACTGAAACAGTTCTGTAAAGATGAATGGTCAAGAATTACTCCTGACCGTTGTGCACGTCTGATCTGCAACTACAGGAAACGTTTGGTTGAAGTTATTGCTGCCAAAGGAGGTTCAACCAGTTATTAAATCCAAGGGTTCACATACTTTTTCCACCTGCACTGTGAATGTTTACATGGTGTGTTCAATAAAAACATGGAAACATTTCATTCTTTGTGTTTTATTAGTTTAAGCAGACTGTGATTGCCTATTGTTGTGACTTAGATGATGATCAGATCACATTTTATGACCAATTTGTGCAAACATCCATATTATTCCAAAGGGTTCACATACTTTTTCTTGCAACTGTATATATATATGCCAACTGTATATATATATATATGCAACTGTATATATACAGGGAGTGCAGAATTATTAGGCAAGTTGTATTTTTGAGGATTAATTTTATTATTGAACAACAACCATGTTCTCAATGAACCCAAAAAACTCATTAATATCAAAGCTGAATATTTTTGGAAGTAGTTTTTAGTTTGTTTTTAGTTATAGCTATTTTAGGGGGATATCTGTGTGTGCAGGTGACTATTACTGTGCATAATTATTAGGCAACATAACAAAATACAAATATATACCCATTTCAATTATTTATTTTTACCAGTGAAACCAATATAACATCTCAACATTCACAAATATACATTTCTGACATTCAAAAACATAACAAAAACAAATCAATGACCAATATAGCCACCTTTCTTTGCAAGGACACTCAAAAGCCTGCCATCCATGGATTTTGTCAGTGTTTTGATCTGTTCACCATCAACATTGCGTGCAGCAGCAACCACAGCCTCCCAGACACTGTTCAGAGAGGTGTACTGTTTTCCCTCCTTGTAAATCTCACATTTGACGATGGACCACAGGTTCTCAATGGGGTTCAGATCAGGTGAACAAGGAGGCCATGTCATTAGATTTTCTTCTTTTATACCCTTTCTTGCCAGCCACGCTGTGGAGTACTTGGACGCGTGTGATGGAGCATTGTCCTGCATGAAAATCATGTTTTTCTTGAAGGATGCAGACTTCTTCCTGTACCACTGCTTGAAGAAGGTGTCTTCCAGAAACTGGCAGTAGGACTGGGAGTTGAGCTTGACTCCTTCCTCAACCCGAAAAGGCCCCACAAGCTCATCTTTGATGATACCAGCCCAAACCAGTACTCCACCTCCACCTTGCTGGCGTCTGAGTCGGACTGGAGCTCTCTGCCCTTTACCAATCCATCCATCTGGCCCATCAAGACTCACTCTCATTTCATCAGTCCATAAAACCTTAGAAAAATCAGTCTTGAGATATTTCTTGGCCCAGTCTTGACATTTCAGCTTGTGTGTCTTGTTCAGTGGTGGTCGTCTTTCAGCCTTTCTTACCTTGGCCATGTCTCTGAGTATTGCACACCTTGTGCTTTTGGGCACTCCAGTGATGTTGCAGCTCTGAAATATGGCCAAACTGGTGGCAAGTGGCATCTTGGCAGCTGCACGCTTGACTTTTCTCAGTTCATGGGCAGTTATTTTGCGCCTTGGTTTCTCCAGACGCTTCTTGCGACCCTGTTGACTATTTTGAATGAAACGCTTGATTGTTCGATGATCACGCTTCAGAAGCTTTGCAATTTTAAGAGTGCTGCATACCTCTGCAAGATATCTCACTATTTTTGACTTTTCTGAGCCTGTCAAGTCCTTCTTTTGACCCATTTTGCCAAAGGAAAGGAAGTTGCCTAATAATTATGCACACCTGATATAAGGTGTTGATGTCATTAGACCACACCCCTTCTCATTACAGAGATGCACATCACCTAATATGCTTAATTGGTAGTAGGCTTTCGAGCCTATACAGCTTGGAGTAAGACAACATGCATAAAGAGGATGATGTGGTCAAAATACTCATTTGCCTAATAATTCTGCACTCCCTGTATATGCCAACTCATAAATTCTTTGAAATGCCCCATTCCACATTTCTTCTCTGCAGCAGGAAGACTGCTGCAAGAACAATAGACCCTCCACCCTCCACCCCCCCCCCCCCAACCCCAAATTTGGGGCAGAAATACATGTATAAAGGGTGGATCCTACCTTGATACAAGCTTTTCTGCTGAAACCCTGGGGGTTTGGTGTTTTTGTGTTACACTGCTCTCCTTTTGAACTCTACAATTCCTGGCTGCTGAGTATGTGTACCAATGGTGTATTACTATGCTATTCATTATAGGAAGGTGTTATATTATTAATGTACTCCTGATATTTATTCTTTTGAGCCCATTACTGTGATTGTATCCTGTTAGTGATGGATTGTTTATATATGCATTTACTGCATTTTTATATAGTTATTATTTAACACGTGGATTTTTTTATGCATGTTGTGCTCCTATATGCATTTTCAACATATCCCACTTTTGTCAGCTTATTCTTGACTTTGTGCTGTTTAGAATGCCCTGTTTTGCTATGTGCATTACAGCTGTCCTCACATGGTTCTGGTGCTTTCCCTTATTTCATGCAGCATCTGCCTGTTGATAAGGTGGATGTTTAGCCTGTGGTTGTGTGCATCATCAATTTAAACCGTGATGCTGGCAGTTGACATACCTTGTAGGACTACATAAGGGGGGACTCATACATGGCAAGATATTAATGTAGAATTTGTTCTGGTACCAGACTGTAAGGATCAGGTGGCCATACAGGTGATGTTAAAGTGACATTAGAGATGGCATTGCTGATTTCTGCAGTTAGGGGAGGACCCAGAACAGGACAGCCCTTCGAGAAGGGATATAGAGCAACAACTCCTGCAAGTCACCGTGGCCTATTCATAATAGACTATTTGCCTAGCAGGGCTAACTCATAACCATCAAATGCTCCTCCTGGACCTTTGTGATGTGTTCTGCATAAACAGGTTGAACACCTTTTAAATCTACAATTTTTCATTTCTTCTTCCTCCTCCTCATCAGTTTATTTTAAGTTTCATTGCATTAGTGTATTATTTTACCATGTGATCTTACTTTTCAAAAATACTTTCACATGATCTTTAACATTTTACTTAAAGGAGGAGCAGGATTGAGGATTTATTTAGTTACTCCTCCTCTTTACCCCTGTGTTGGTCACTTTTCATTTCATCTGTGAATAAAATCAACATTTAGTGGTTGTCCACTAACCATGAATCTTTTTTTTTTATTTTGTCAATAATCTTTTTTGGGTACCATGTCTGGAACTCTGTCTAACGAATCAAACTAAATGGCTTGCTCTCTGCCCACTTTTTTTGTTTCATGATTTGGTCATACAGCGATTTAGAATGTTGATGATTCTAAAATCAACCAAAATTTTGACTACCGTATATACTCGAGTATAAGACGACCCGAATATAAGCCGAGGCCCCTAATTTTACCCAAAAAAACTGGGAAAACTTATTGACTCGAGTATAAGACTAAGGTGGAAAATGCAGCAGCTACTGGTAAATTTCTAAATAAAATTAGATCCTAAAAAAGTTATATTAACTGAATATTTATTTACAGTGTGTGTATATAATGAATGCAGTGTGTGTGTGTATGAATGCAGTGTGTATATGAATGCTGTGTGTGTATGCAGTGTGTGTATGAATGCAGTGTGTATATAATGAATGGAGTGCAGTGCGTGTATATGAGTGCAGTGCGTGTATATGAGTGCAGTGTGTGTATAATGAATGCAGTGCAGTGTGTGTATGAGTGCAGTGTGTATGCAGTGTGTATGAGTGCAGTGTGTATATAATGAATGCAGTGTGTATGTATGAATGCAGTGCAGTGTGTGTATATGAGTGCAGTGTGTGTGTATGAGTGCAGTGTGTGTGTATGAGTGCAGTGTGTATATAATGAGTGCAGTGTGTGTATATGAGTGCAGTGTGTATATAATGAATGCAGTGCAGTGTGTGTATGAGTGCAGTGTGTATGCAGTGTGTATGCAGTGTGTGTATGAATGCAGTGTGTGTATATGAGTGCAGTGTGTGAGTGCAGTGTGTATATAATGAATTGAGTGCAGTGTGTGTATGAGTGCAGTGTGAATGCAGTGTGTGTATGTGTGTATGTATGCAGTGTGTATGAATGCAGTGCAGTGTGTGTGAGTGCAGTGTGTGTGTGTGTGTGTGAGTGCAGAGCATTGGTGGGGGTGGGCATTTTATTAATTATTATTGTAATATATATATTCTTTTTAATGTTATTATTTTTTTTTTTTTATTATTTTTTTTTTTCGTCCCCCCTCCCTGCTTGTTAGCTGGCCAGGGAGGGGGGCTCTCACTCCCTGGTGGTCCAGTGGATGGGCTGTAGGAGGGGGGCTGTCAGGAAGCTGTAACTTACCTTCACCGCAGCTCCTGTCAGCTCCCTTCTCTCTCCTCCGTCCGTACAGCTCCCAGGTCAGCTTCCTCTGCAACTCTCGCGGCCGCGCGGAGCGTTGCCACGGTAACCCGTGGCAACGCTCTGACCCCGCGGCTCTCGCGAGATTTGCAGAGGGAGCTGACCTGGGAGCTGCACGGACGGAGGAGAGAGAAGGGAGCTGACAGGAGCTGCGGTGAAGGTAAGTTACAGCTTCCTGACAGCCCCCGGTCCTTGTCTGTATTATGGCAATGAAAATTGCCATAATACAGACAACTGACTCGAGTATAAGACGAGTGAGTGTTTTTCAGCACAAAAAATGTGCTGAAAAACTCGTCTTATACTCGAGTATATACGGTAATTGCAATTTGTTTGAAACTGATTTATAATTGAGTTTTTATCAGATCAAATGGAATTGTAGTGGCTTTTGACAATACACATCAGAGTTTGAGGCCCTAATTTTACAGTCTAGCATGATAATGTTTTCATGAGTCATTACTTTGTTTTCATGGAAGAACATGTACATAAAGCAAGAGCTGCAGCTCCACTTCAATATAATAACCATACTATTTTAATTTACCAGGAGTTGTCCCTGATCCACTTATTTTTGAGTTTTTACTTAATAAGCCCTCAGTGATTTACTAGTCCTTCACTGGGAAATGCAATATAGAGAGGTTAAAGCATTTATATATCTAGTATGGTTGCTTAGCTGGCAACATTTTTAGATACTCTGTGTAAATTATCCGCCTGATGAACATTCTGTACTACACTGTGCAGCATTTCCTGCAGTGTTTGTACTGTACATGCAATTCAATATAAAAAAAATGAAATACTTAAAAAAATTATTTGAGTATTTGAGTATTTAAATAATCATTTATAAATCCACGTTGTAAAACTGGAAGATTGTTCCATAAGATAACTCCACACAGATCTCAGAAAACCTCCATGAAAACTATAAGCAATCTATATAATCTATATAATAAATATATGAACAAATATTGTGCAAAACTACTTTTTAATAGCCTTTCTTCAATATGGGTAAAAACAGTTGTAGAATAGTGACAATTCAAAATCTCTATTTAATCCATGTGTGGTCTATATATTTAAAGTAAATATCCACTTCACCTAAGCCCAAACTAATCTTTAATAAATGATTGCCTCTCAAATTTTTTGTTGAGTTTCGGATTGCCCTGTCCTTGTGGGTTACAACCATAAACAAATATAAAGTTATAAACTGTTTTTTTTTTTTTCATATCCCTTCATAATATTTCTTACATTTTCTTTTATACGAAAATGCAGGGCACCTGTAATTCTCCCTACATGATATAAATTGTGTGGACATTTCACTATATAAACTGCATTTTTAGTGTGGCAAGCTACAAATTGTTTTATGCCATATACTTTATTTAAAACTAAATGAGCTAATGTATCTTTTTGCTGCCTGACTTTTTGCAGCTAGACAAATACCACAGCCACAAAAACCATTTGAGTGGGTTAAAAAGATTTGTTTAGACTGAGGTCAAGTGTAATTATGTACAAATTTTGATCTTAAATGTGGTACTCCCTGATAGACAATCTGTAGTTCTCTTGCTTATTATACACTAATGGGTCATTCCTTAAAATTGGCCAGTACTTCGTTATGAAATTACTTCACCTGTTTATAATTGAAAAGATAAAATTACAAATTGGTATATTTAATAGTTCTGATTTCTGTTTTTATATTTTTATAATCTAAAAGTTTCTTTATTAATTTGACCCACTTCGAAGTGTGCTTTCTCCAATGCTTGCTTATTTTAGTCTTTATCTTTGAAACTGGCTTTAATGATTTTAGCTTGATTATGAAAACTATGAAATTGTTCTCATGATGTTATTATTCTACCATTATGTTGCATAAGTTCTGTTGGAACTCTAATAATGGACAAGGCATTCTTTTACATAAATGGGTGGCAATGTCCTCTAATAACAATTTTATTCAAGGTTGTACTCCAAAAGATTGATTTCTACACCAACATAGTCTTTGTTACTCCATAACTCATGTCCAATTTCTAAGCTCTGTAAGTCATTTTCTCTCCCACTTATTACTAGCAAGCAAAATTCTGATCCCCACTGTAACGGAACTCCCCGTACTCCGACCGAGTACCTTCCGTTGATGGCCGCTTCCTAGCTTGCGCCGAGGACCACAAACACTGCACCAGACACCACAACCACCAAAGACTTCACAACCGCCGTAGCTTAACTGGAGTCTCGCCGGCTTCTGTCCACCCTGGATCAGCTTCAGTCCTCCAGGACCGTGTGGGAAAGACCTCTCCTCCAGAAGAGCGTATCAGGAACAAGCTCTTAAAAGAGCTAAGTGATTAAAGCTCAGGGGAGTATGCAGAACATAGCAATCCCCAGTGTGAGTATAGCTGTCCCCTCTAATCACGAGACAAGACTACGTGTTGAAGGTGAAGAAGAACTGACTCCAATGAGCGTTTATTCCTGCTTATATACAACTTTCCCAGCAAGGTAACCACCCACGTGGACATTGTGGGGCACTGGAACTGTAAATTTAACAACCAATAAAATAAAGGAGCATGGATAAGCACACCCACTTTTTACAATGAGAATCCTCCCCTCTGCTTGGGAGGTAATTGAGTTAATTACTGTATCAACTCAATTATCTCCAAGCTAAAAAACATACTTTTAGGCCATTTTTGTAACTTTGTGAGTTTACATGCGATATCAATAATATTTTTATAACGAGCATAATTTGGGGACAAACATATCAAAAATTCACTTGAGTCGGTTAAGTAGTTCAGGAGATAGGTGGAAGTCATATTTTGACCGAGGAGGGACAAAGCAGCCAGTTCCAACTGGTTTGGCAGTGTCCCTGGGACAACGCCCTGCTGGAGAACAATGGGACAGGGGAAGGGGAAGAGGTACACCTTCCCATGGATTCAAAGGGGCAGAAAGAGTGTCCCAAAAGTTTCAATATGTCCATACACTGTTTTTAAAGGGCCAGCATTAGTCCAAATAAAAGTCCATAAGACCAAGTATTGGTTTTAAAGGGCCATACACCCCAGGGCCATAGTCACAGGGCAGTAGGCTGGCAAGCAAGCCTCTCCAGGCTCAAGTGGCGAAGGGCACTTCGTCACACCCACTTTTTGGAAATCACATCACATACTCTCATTGGCTGAATAGCAGGTTAGAAGACATCAGATATATGGAGGAACAAATTACATCCTCACAAAATTTGTATCCTCCAGATATATTCAGATCAGATAGCCTTAGAATGATTACTTCCAAAATGACTTCCTACACAGACATAATGTCCCGATTATGGTTCTCTGCCACATTAACAAGTTTCTACTTTTTCTTATTCTCTACCATGTTTAAATGGTAATAAAATGTGTTCTACTTTTTCTTGTAAAAAAAAAATGTTCCTTGAAATTGTTAAATGTGTATGTCCTTTTGTTTATTACTTTTTATTTTATCAATGTCATGTATCTGTGTATATTCTATACTGGGTACTACATGGTATTATATAATTTATACGTGCATTATCTAGTGCCTTGACGGCTAATTACTGTTTATAGGAAAGTATGTATATGTAAAAAGTGTCTGTGTGTTTGAATGTAACCATGTTTTGATATATATGTATGTGAATTCAGGGTTGTACTTATATATATTGTTGCTGTTTAACCCCTTAAGGACCAAACTTCTGGAATAAAAGGGAATCATGACGTGTCAGGCACGTCATGTGTCCTTAAGGGGTTAATAACAATATTGTATGTGTATGTTGTGTTGGTTTTTGAATGCTCAGATGTATGCACATATAAACAAGCACTCCCACACAAATGCACACTGCCACACAAACACAGATAAACATCAACAAACTGACACATACTGACTCACATACATTGCCACACAAACACAGATACAGACACACAGTCACATAATCATTGATACACACATACACAGACATACTGCCACACAGATAGGTACACACATACACAAATATATATACAGATACAGATATACACTGAGACACAGATACAAAAAAACAGAAATAAGCGCTCTCTTCTTAAGGGTGAGCTGCAGTTCACCGACAAGGTCTTCCCTCAACCTTGTGAAAAGGTGGACAGGTATAACAGAAAGGTGAACAGCGCTAATAATCAGAAATATACATATGTATAATGAAATACTGGCCAACGAAGTAGCTTAAAAAAAAAAAAAGGAACAGAAATACAATAATGGTACAGTATGTATTAACAATATAACTAGATGAAAATAGAGGTGTTGAATTCACACTCACACTTTTTAGAGCTATATCAGCTCGGTTTTGTAAGCCTGGACGGAATAATCCCCGTCTGTGGATTTGTTGGAGTTCAAGATCGTTGAGGGACTTATAGGTATAGATGTTCGTTATATGTAAAACAGAAATAGAATGCACCACATGGTATAGTATGTATATATGAAATAATTCAGTAAATGGATAATCCTACTTACATATACTAGAGCAAGGACCTGCTCTAGTTTGGAGAGTTTCAGGTGGAACAATCCCCACCTTGGGATATACTGGACCCAGGTATAGCAGCAAAACAATGATGAATAGGAAAAAGGACAAGAAAGATGACTGGATATGTATAAAAATATATATACTTTATTACAAATTAATAAAAAGTGAAGATTACAAATTATAAAACCAGTCCTGTTAAAAAGTCCAAAATGCTTCCTCACTTGACGCGTTTCGACGAAGCTTTTTCAAAAGTGAATGCTTGCTGCTTGGGGTCCTCAAGTTTAAATGCCTTCCCTGATGGTGAAAATCGATTCCGCTGTGTGCAATCCGTCATTTCCGGTTTCGTCAAAGTGGCATGAGCGGAAGTCCTCCGGACGCCATTTTAAGTGTGGGCAATTGGCAAAAAAATTCGAAATAGGGATCAGGGATATGAAGATTTAAAAATACATAATAGTAAGTCGAATTCAATAATAGTTTAAGTGGTTACAGTGCTGGACAGACATAAGATGTATAAATAACTGTCTGTGGGACCTCCCTTTCATAGTTTGCTGCATTCTGTACAGTTACACATGTGCTTTATCTACCATGAAAACAAACAAGTAAAATCTGCCCAATAATGCCTTAATGGAAACTTCCTCTCCTGGTATCAGACTGTCACAGAATTTCTTGGTGGATGTGGTGGAACTCCAACAATATATTGTTTAGCCAGCTTGAGTGCACTAGGCCTGCAACCTGCAGAGGTGCTCAACAGGTGGCCCTCCCACTTGGGGTCATCCAAAGGGCTTCATCAAGTGCACAACACTTGATACAGCACAACAAGATCCCTGTTAGACTACTAGTGCTGGGAGGAATGAGTTCAGTTCCCTCCCAACTAAAAGAGAGCTACAAGGGGTGCGAGAGGAGGCAGAAAGGAAAGATAGCCTGGGACAGACTCCCGGCCCTCAGCCAGATGAACTGGATCCCAGGAAAGTCAAAATCCTGCATTCAAAAGGGATGGAAACAGGAGGGTGTATAAACATATGTGTGTGTGTCTGTGTGCATGTGTATATATAGTTACATAGTTAGATAGCTGAAAAGAGACTTGCGTCCATCAAGTTCAGCCTTCCTCACACCTGTTTTTTGCTGTTGATCCAAAAGAAAAAAAAAAAAAAAAAAAAAAAAAAAAAAAAGAAAAAAACCCAGTTTGAAGCACAATTTATCTGTGTCTCGGTATAACAGAAAGGTGAACAGCGCTAATAATCAGAAATATACATACGTATAATGAAATACTGGCCAACGAAGTAGCTTAAAAAAAAAAGGAACAGAAATACAATAATGGTACAGTATGTATTAACAATATAACTAGATGAAAATAGAGGTGTTGAATTCACACTCACACTTTTTAGAGCTATATCAGCTCGGTTTGGTAAGCCTGGACGGAATAATCCCCGTCTGTGGATTTCTTGAAGTTCAAGATCGTTGAGGGACTTATAGGTATAGATGTTCGTTATATGTAAAACAGAAATAGAATGCACCACATGGTATAGTATGTATATATAAAATAATTCAGTAAAATGGATGAGTTTCAGGTGGAACAATCCCCACCTTGGGATATACTGGACCCAGGTATAGCAGCAAAACAATGATGAATAGGAAGGAGGACAAGAAAGATGACTGGATATGTATAAAAATATATATACTTTATTACAAATTAATAAAAAGTGAAGATTACAAATTATAAAACCAGTCCTGTTAAAAAGTAAAAAATTCTTGACGCGTTTCGACAAAGCTTTTTCAAAAGTGAATGCTTGCTGCTTTGGGTCCTCAAGTTTAAATGCCTTCCCTGATGGTGAAAATCGATTCCGCTGTGTGCAATCCGTCATTTCCGGTTTTGTCAAAGTGGCATGAGCGGAAGTCCTCCGGACGCCATTTTAAGTGTGGGCAATTGGCGAAAAAATTCAAAATAGGGATCAGGGATATGAAGATTTAAAAATACATAATAGTAAGTCGAATTCGATAATAGTTTAAGTGGTTACAGTGCTGGACAGACATAAGATGTATAAATAACATAAAAAGTATAGTTTTTTTGATTCCAACTTCTTAATGATGGCATAAACGGAAATATTCCGGCCGCCATTTTTAGTATGGGCTAATGTCAAAAATAGAAATCAGAGGTTAGAAAGTCAGAGGGGAGCATATTCCAAACGTAAAAGAAACATATATATACAACTAGGGAGAGTATAAATAACATAAGGAATACAGTAATATCTACATAAACAGATATAGACACCCTTATTAAAAATTAATATTTATAAGAAATGAACCAGGTCGAATTCTATGTTGAGCCCATTTGGGTGGAGGGTGTCTAAACGATAAACCCACTCCATTTCTAATTTTCCAATATTTCTAATAATATCGCCCCCTCTCCAGTGTGGTTTATATTTAGCAATACCCAAACATTTTAAGAGACCAGGATCTTTATTGTGCTGTAAGAAATATGCAGATACAGAGTGGTTTTTGTAACCTTTTTCAATATTGCGACAATGTTCGCTGATTCTTACTTTCAAGGGTCTTATTGTTCTTCCGATGTATTGCAGTCCGCATGGACATTCTAACATATAGACTACATTATTGCTATTGAATGTTATGATCTCATTGATATTAAAAAGTTTTTGGTTTCTATTTGACTTGAACTCTGATGTTCATTTTTCCATTTTGTGTGTTTTTTTACATGATATACACGTATTACAGCAAAAAAAACTTTATTTATAGTTAAAAAAAAATTTTTTTTGTGGATTTTGATTCCTAGTGAAGTTTTTTGTGAGTTGTAATTTTAGATTGGGTGCACCTCTATATATTATAGTGGGTTTATCTGGTAAGGCTTTATTTAATATTGGATCCTCTTTAAGTAAATGCCAGTTTTTGTTAATTATTTTTTATTTTTGTTATATTAATCGAATATAAGGGGGAGAGTGAATGTATTGGTTTGAGGATCCTTAGGTGGTTTCTGAAGCAATAATGATTCTCTCTGTGTTTCATCTATTGATATTATTGTTTTGTCTATTGTTTCGGGGTTATAACCTTTTTGTATAAACTTATGTTTCATATTTGTAGCTTGAGTGTGGAATACTGAAGCTTCTGAGCAATTTCTTTTCAGTCTGAGAAATTGGCTTTTGGGTATTCCATTAAGCCATATGGGGTTATGACAACTGTCATAACTAATAAAAGTGTTTGTATGTACTTCTTTAAAATGGGTTCTTGTGTAAAGTGCGTTCTCTTTGACATAAAGTTCTAAATCTAAAAAAGTGACCGTTTGTTTACTGAAGTTTGAGGTTAAAATGATGCCTTCATTATTCTGATTTAGGTAATTGATAAAAGATTCTGCTGTAGACATAGATCCTTCCCATATAAAGAGGAGATCATCGATATATTGATGATATGAAACCAGGTTTGCGCACCAGTCATGCCCTTCCCATATCCATCTGTCTTCCCATTCTGTCATGAATAGGTTGGCATAACTGGGTGCAAACCTGGTTCCCATTGCTGTCCCTGTGATCTGGAGATAAAAATCATCTGCAAACCAAAAGTAGTTGTGGTGTAAAATGAGGTCTATTCCCTTTAAAATAAATTCGACTTGAGCAGAGTTCATATCTTTGTATTTTTCTAAAATTGATTTAACCGCTGAGATCCCTTTTATATGTGGAATTATTGTATATAATGATTTTACATCACAGGTAATGAGGATGTAGTTATCTTTCCATGTGATGTTTTTTAGTATATTCAGAAGGTCTATGGTGTCTTTTAGAGAAGATTTACTTAGTTTCACATATGGCTGAAGCATGATGTCTATATATTCGGAAAGGTTCGCCAGGATTGAATCTATGCCAGAGACGATGGGTCTTCCGGGTGGGTTAATTGGGTCTTTGTGAATCTTTGGGAGAAAATATATTACAGGGATCTTAGGATATAGGGTGTTAATGTAGTCAAATTCTTTTGGAGTCAAAATCCCCTCATCTTTACCCTCTCTTAAAAGATTTATTAATAACATCTCAATATCACTTGTGGGATCTTTTTTTAGTTTGGTGTACGTTTGTGGGTCGTTTAGTTGTTTGTAGGCCTCAGTCTCATACATCTCTTTTGATAAAATAACTAACCCTCCCCTTGTCGGCCGGTTTTATTACAATAGATTCATCTTCTTTTAAGAGTTTAATGGCTTCCCTTTCTTTTTTATTTAAATTGAATTTGTCGTATTTGTGGTTAGTTTCTAATTTTCCAAGTTCTCTATTTACCTTTTTTTTTTGAAAATTTCTAATGCCCCAGATTTATAGTAGGATGGGTAAAAAGTTGATCTCTTTTTTAGAAAACTATTTTTATAAACATTTTTATTCAAATCGATTTCAGTTACAGCTTTGTTTTCTTCTGGATTTTTGGATACATAGAATCTTTTCAAAGTCGCGTTTCTTATAAATTTATTTACGTCAATAAAAGCCTGAAAACTGTTAAAAGTTTTTGTTGGTGCGTATTTAAGTCCCTTTTTTAAAACATGTATTTGTATGCTGGTTAATGCTTTGTTAAACAAGTTGAAAATGCCATAATTGTCTGTTTTTTCATCTTTTTTTAAAATCGGTCTGATCTGACTTTTTTTATTGCGGTCATGTTTCCTTCCTGCCCTTCTTCCTCTAGGGACCTTTTCTGGCCTATGATGGGAGTAAAGGGGAAAAGGTCCCTAGAGGAAGAAGGGCAGGAAGGAAACATGACCGCAATAAAAAAAGTCAGATTATAATAACAAAAATAAACATATCAAAAAAATAATTAACAAAAACTGGCATTTACTTAAAGAGGATCCAATATTAAATAAAGCCCTACCAGATAAACCCACTATAATATATAGAGGTGCACCCAATCTAAAATTACAACTCACAAAAAACTTCACTAGGAATCAAAATATCAAATAAGTTTTTAACTATAAATAAAGGTTTTTTTAGATGTAATACGTGTATATCATGTAGAAAAACACACAAAATGGAAATAGAAACCAAAAACTTTTTAATATCAATGAGATCATAACGTGCAATAGCAATAATGTAGTCTATATGTTAGAATGTCCATGCAGACTGCAATACATCGGAAGAACAATAAGACCCTTGAAAGTAAGAATCAGCGAACATTGTCGCAATATTGAAAAAGGTTACAAAAAACACTCTGTATCCGCACATTTCTAACAGCACAATAAAGATCCTGGTCTCTTAAAATGTTTGGGTATTGCTAAATATAAACCACACTGGAGAGGGGGCGATATTATTAGAAATATTGGAAAATTAGAAATGGAGTGGGTTTATCGTTTAGACACCCTCCACCCAAATGGGCTCAACATAGAATTCGACCTGGTTCATTTCTTATAAATATTAATTTTTAATAAGGGTGTCTATATCTGTTTATGTAGATATTACTGTATTCCTTATGTTATTTATACTCTCCCTAGTTGTATATATATGTTTCTTTTACGTTTGGAATATGCTCCCCTCTGACTTTCTAACCTCTGATTTCTATTTTTGACATTAGCCCATACTAAAAATGGCGGCCGGAATATTTCCGTTTATGCCATCATTAAGAAGTTGGAATCAAAAAAACTATACTTTTTATGTTATTTATACATCTTATGTCTGTCCAGCACTGTAACCACTTAAACTATTATCGAATTCGACTTACTATTATGTATTTTTAAATTTTCATATCCCTGATCCCTATTTCAAATTTTTTCGCCAATTGCCCACACTTAAAATGGCGTCCGGAGGACTTCCGCTCATGCCACTTTGACAAAACCGGAAATGACGGATTGCACACAGCGGAATCGATTTTCACCATCAGGGAAGGCATTTAAACTTGAGGACCCAAAGCAGCAAGCATTCACTTTTGAAAAAGCTTTGTCGAAACACGTCAAGAATTTTGGACTTTTTAACAGGACTGGTTTTATAATTTGTAATCTTCACTTTTTATTAATTTGTAATAAAGTATATATATTTTTATACATATCCAGTCATCTTTCTTGTCCTCCTTCCTATTCATCATTGTTTTGCTGCTATACCTGGGTCCAGTATATCCCAAGGTGGGGATTGTTCCACCTGAAACTCATCCATTTTACTGAATTATTTTATATATACATACTATACCATGTGGTGCATTCTATTTCTGTTTTACATATAACGAACATCTATACCTATAAGTCCCTCAACGATCTTGAACTCCAAGAAATCCACAGACGGGGATTGTTCCGTCCAGGCTTACAAAACCAAGCTGATATAGCTCTAAAAAGTGTGAGTGTGAATTCAACACCTCTATTTTCATCTAGTTATATTGTTCATACATACTGTACCATTATTGTATTTCTGTTCCTTTTTTTTTTTAAGCTACTTCGTTGGCCAGTATTTCATTATACGTATGTATATTTCTGATTATTAGCGCTGTTCACCTTTCTGTTATACCGAGACACAGATACACATGCACACAGACACACACACATATGTTTATACACCCTCCTGTTTCCATCCCTTTTGAATGCAGGATTTTGACTTTCCTGGGATCCAGTTCATCTGGCTGAGGGCCGGGAGTCTGTCCCAGGCTATCTTTCCTTTCTGCCTCCTCTCGCACCCCTTGTAGCTCTCTTTTAGTTGGGAGGGAACTGAACTCATTCCTCCCAGCACTAGTAGTCTAACAGGGATCTTGTTGTGCTGTACCAAGTGTTGTGCACTTGATGAAGCCCTTTGGATGACCCCAAGTGGGAGGGCCACCTGTTGAGCACATCTGCAGGTTGCAGGCCTAGTGCACTCAAGCTGGCTAAACAATATATTGTTGGAGTTCCACCACATCCACCAAGAAATTCTGTGACAGTCTGATACCAGGAGAGGAAGTTTCCATTAAGGCATTATTGGGCAGATTTTACTTGTTTGTTTTCATGGTAGATAAAGCACATGTGTAACTGTACAGAATGCAGCAAACTATAAAAGGGAGGTCCCACAGACAACATCTTACACCCAACTGACATATAATTACAGCAGTACTGGTTGGAGGCTTGCCTGGGTAAATGCCTGACTGTGGTGACCAGCGGGCTATGCCTGATGTCTGGTGGGCAAAATGCTGTCTACAGGGCGTGACATTACTACAAGGGAGGAGTCTGTGCTTGAGTCTGCCTATTCTATCTATTCTCTACCATTTAACAACAGTCATGGCACAAAGACTATTTGACTCTTGATGAAGGCGAAGAATAGCACAGTTTGAACAGCACTGTTTGGATTGGGAGGACCCTTATTAGCACTGGAGGAGATTGGCTAATAATAATTATTTTCTTCCTCTGTGGGCTATAGTTAATGTGGGACTGCATTAAAGCAGTGGGATGACATTTTTCCTTTTACTCCTATCCTCTTTTCTAAGTTAAACCCCAATACCTTAACATACCACAGCGACAGCATTCACCTATTCATGGGATGCTAAAAGTGGGAAGTAGGTGGGAATGGAGTAGGTGGGAATGGAGTTTGTGGGCTTATACCTGTTTTAACTCAAATTCTTAGTTCCCTTTGAGTTGACTTAACCTTCATAAATGTAATATTTGGAAGTAGAATCAGTGCATTTGAACTTTGGTTCTGTGAAAAATCTGACAGGTGAAGCAGAGGAGTAGATGGAGCACCTTAAATGTCCTTAGTCATTTTATGAAATGACAGAAAAAGAGAAAAGTGAAGGATAATAGTAAGTCTCTTTTTTGGTAAAATCCAGAACCTCTGGCACTATGATCTGTCACCTCCTGTTCAGCTGAATTGTCTGGCCTTGGCTTCTGGTATCCAGTATTTTTTTTACAATTCTTGTTTAGTTTTTCTTGTTTTTTCTGGTTCTCTATTCCTTGTCTGGTTTTCTTTATGCTGGGTTTTCTGGGTTAATTCCTTTATTCTGTTCCTGGAATTCCCAGTCTCCTGGATTCCTTTATATATTTGTTTTATGTTGCCACACCCTTTCATTTTCCATTAATCCTTTTGTTTCAGTTGGTTCCTGCAGGTAGTTGATCCAAGTCCTCTGCCCCTTTTTTGCAGGTAAGTACTGTGTGTGTTTTATTATTGTTTATTTAGTCATGCATATCTAGGCAGTCTAAGAACCCACTGTAATTGGAGTACTTTGTTGCAGTGGTGGGCTGCATACATCTTGGCCATTTATGTATGTCTAAATCTCCAATGTTTTACATATATAGTACTTAGTTATGTCTCCTCTTGTTTTGCCTTGTATCCTTTGTCTTGTTTTATTTTGTCTTGTATTCCCAGTTCATGTACAGTCCTGCCCTGCCCTGTTCTTGTTTTCCTCATGTATTGTGTACATGTTCTGGGTTCTGCTTCCTGTCCTGCTCCAGTTCTGGGTTCTCCTAGTTTTGTCTTGTTTTCTTGTTCGGGGTCTATTCTAGTCTTACCTTGTTTCTGTGCTGGATACATGTCTGCTGCAGAGCCTCCCTATCGAGTTCCTGGGAGGTCTGCTTATTGTCATCTGGCACCTGGGATCCACAGAAGCCGCATTAGGGCCCTGGAATGTGGCCACACAAATGCTGTTGCTCAACACCAGGGGGTGTGCGGTTACCTTGCACCAGGCCCTAATAATCCATTTTCACACAGTGACTCCTACTAAGATCAGGCACACTGGTTATTGGACCACCACCCCTGACATGATCCCTCCTAGTAATATAGTGTAGTCTATAGTGTATCCTGTAGTTATTCCTTATGAGAGATCCTGTATACATAAAAGGAGAACTAATAAAACAATATATTATTATTATTATTATAGTATAGGGGATAAAATTCCAGAGTTAAGTAATTTTAAAAGTTTACACTCACAAATATTGGAGCCCAGCAGTGGCTCCTAGGGTAAAGAGTGGAGTGGTGTGATCCCTACTCTAGGATATGTTGGTAGTGCAGGTACTCTCTGTGCAGGTTTAGAAGAGAGTAAAAAAATATGTATATAGTGCTCACTGTGTAGTAATTAGGATTGCTCAATCCTAAGTGCATAGGTGGTTTATATCCCCATTAAGGATATAAGGGCCAGGAAACAGGCAGCAATTGTAATGTTCAAAATGAAAAAAAAAAGTACTTTGTTTGTAAAAAACAATAAAAATATATAATAAAAGTAATATTAAAAATATGTTCAATAGTACGCTAACATGTTTCACGTTAGAGTGGGCTTTATCAAAGTGTATTACAGAACTCTGAGACCTTAACTACTTAAAAAAAGGTATTATTAAATTTGAAAATAATGGCCATGTGACATCATAGACACATAAAAATTGGCTAATTAACAGAAAAAAAAATAAAAAAAAAATTTCTCAGATGTTTAAGGGGAGGATGGCTATTTCAATTGTATGTTTATAGTTAAAAAAAAAACAAGCTTTAGGGAAGGTAGAGCATTAAGGCACATATAAATAACTTTATTAGTGTGTTCACAAAAATCCAAGATGGAGCTATGGTCCGCATCGTGTGACCGGTGTGGCCACAGCACCAACGCACAGGGCATACCTGGAGCATTTGGCACCCAGGGCGGATCTCATATTGCCCCCCCACCCTCCGCAATTTTAAAATGTAAAAAAAACACACACACTTATTTAGCAGGGTTTGCATTTTTTTTAATGCGGATTGCAAGAACAGCGGACATGCTGCTGCTGGATGTGGAGACTCCTGCAAACGGCTTGAATATTCGGCATGAATGTGCGCCCCGGGCACTGCCCCCAGTGAGTATCACCCGGGGCGGACCGCATATAGGGTTACATTCTCCATATGGTTAGCCTTGCAGTGTTTGTGACCAGCACCACTCTAACACATTGGTCGCCAAATGGGATACATAATATACAGAGGAGTCAGACCTTTGGGGGAGTATGTTGTTGGAGTTGCACCAGTTAATATTATTTTAGGCCTAAACAGTCCTTCTGTTTTTAGTTTCAATTTCTCCACTAGTGTAATTACCACTGCATGTCTCTTGCCTACTTGCAAATGTGCAGCTGCCTTGTTTAAGGTATATTTTATTGATGTATACTATATTGTTTGTTATATATATATATACTTTTATTCGATCTGTGTTTGAATGTGTTGATGCACAGCAAAAGTAAAAATAAATTTACATTTTTTCCAAAATATAGTCATTTCATTTTCTAGAAATTACAAGTAAGTGAATTACAATGGCAATTGCCCACAATTCTTACAAAAAATCATATCTTGTTAATAATTAACTGTAAACTTAATTTATCTTTATAAAAATGTACAGGATTTATTTTTACTCTTGGTATTCAAACAGAATTATGTGCTTTGAGAAAAAAAAGTCACTAAAGTTATATTTCAAGAATTTTATGTTTGAAAGATGAAATTGTGTACACCAAACATGTCACGTTTATTTTGGTTTCCTTGATAACATGATATTTATCTAAAGCCCAGCATTACAGTAAGCATTGAGTAACATTGGAAATTATCAGCTGTGCAGACACTCTTTTAATAACCTCTAAAGAGCTCAGAACAGCAGGAGTTCCATCTTGTGAATGCTGGGCTGTAAACAACTGAATTCTATTGTTGTATAATTAATGATTTTAGGTTTAGTGTCATTTTTAAATTTTTCTTTTTGAAGACTTCAATTAAAATAGCGAGAAGCATTGTTCTGGATTTCCACCCTGCAAAGTGAACTTATTTTCACATTTAGACCTCTATCTGAGTGTATTGATTACTGAAAAAGGACATGAATATCAAAAGAAAGAAGGAAGATGGTGTTGAACTATATATTATTTGCTTAAACGAACACTATAATCACCCAGATTATCTAATCTCAATGACATAGTCTGGGTGCAGTTTAATTTTAACCCAGCAATGTAAAACATTTCAGTTTTTATAAACTGCAGTGTTCACATTGCAGGGATAAATCCACTTCCAGCTTTTGTCTTCATGACAGCTCCTAGAGGCTCTTCCTCCACCAGCATTTGATTATAGGAGAGCAGCATCTGGCCATGCATGTGTACCTCCAATCTACTGCTTCACTATGAGAAGCAATGTAATGGAGGTGATCCCAGGTGATGTCTGCTTGGATGCTGATATCACCTGAGGTGGAGATGGACGATGAAACGGTAGAGCCCTGCCACTGATAATGAGTTAAGTAATCAGTTTTTAACTATTTTTTTTTTTTAATCCAAAGGGTGTGGAGAAAGGAGGGTAGACAGAAGGGAACCTGTAGTCCCGAAATTATAATTGTTATTTTCAGGACTCTAGGTCCCTTTAATAATTGATGACCAGTAACATCCAAATTGATGTTATCTTAAAAGCTGGAAAGATAACCAATACTTAATGTCCTGTTAATTATTTTAAAATAAATATTCAAGTTCTGTGAAATAGTTGTCTTGAAGAAAAATCTTCAAGTTCGATACCTACTAAATATAAATTATGGTGAGTACCTACTGGCAATAGAAGTGTTGTTGACCAAAGGTTTTGCCATAAAAACAACAAATAGTGCATAATGCTCAAAACTGTTAAATCAATTTTACAACACAGAAATAAAGCTAATAAAATGACACAGTGCTGGCCTCATTGCAATCTGTGTCCAGTCTGATATAACTTAATAAATATTAAAAATGCAATAAATATAATCTAGTCTGAAAGGAATGCTAAATGCCTCACCCTTTTAATCACATAATTATGTGTTACAATCACCTTGGTTATAGTTTGATCGGAATTTGTTTACAGACATCACCATAACAGTCTGCTGATGCAATGGTCTGCCTCAATATCCTGACAAAATATATCTGAAATTACATAATAATAGTAATAATGAAAAACATACAGAATGTAAGAAACAAACAATCAGGCAAAAACTGAATCCTCTTCATTACAACAAGAGCTTACACCATTTACATATGATTCCATCCACATAAGCATGACAATTTCTATGTATCTTGGGCAAGCAGTGATTCAATCAAATTACATAGTTGTCTAAATTGAAAAAAGACTGATGTCCATCAAGTTCAATTGTGAAACCCATTCTTTTATACTGTCGATCCAAAAGAAGGCAAAAAAAAAAATTTGTAGTCATAAAAAGGGAAGAAAATCCTTCTTGACTCCATAATGACAATCAGATTTCTCCTTGGATCAACAACATGACAATGTTGACAATGAAGGGGGAAGTTATCATCATGGGTGACTTTAATCTTCCTGATGTAAATTGGAAAACAAAAATAGCTACTTGTGCCAGGAGCACACATATTCTAAACTCCCTACTGGGATTGTCTCTAAAACAAGTCGTTGAGGAGCCAACTCGTAAAGAGGCCATACTAGATTTAGTGTTAACAAATGGAGATTTGGTATCAGATATTACTGTAGGTGAAAGTTTAGGATCCAGTGATCATCAGTCAGTGTGGTTTAATATAAGAACAGTGACTGAGTCACACCACACAAAAACAAAAGTTTTAGACTTTAGAAAAACAGAATTTTCCAAAATTAGAATATGTGTAAAGGAGTCATTATCAGACTGGAGCAATTTAAATGGAGTCCAAAAGAAATGGGATTATTTAAAAGTTGCACTACTGAAGGCAACAGAAAATTGCATTAGGCTTGTCAGTAAAAGCAAAAAATTCAAGAAACCACTGTGATACTCCACAGATGTAGCCAAAATAGTAAAAAACAAAAAGTTAGCATTTAGTAATTATAAAAAAACCCAGAGTGAGGAAGACAGAATGACCTATAAGATTAGGCAGAAAGAGGCTAAGCAAGTTATAAGAGCTTCCAAATCACACACAGAAGAGAAAATAGCACAGTCAGTAAAAAAGGGGGACAAAACCTTTTTTAGATACATAAATGAGAAAAGAAAAGTAAAACAAGGATTAGTTAGATTAAAAACAAAAGAAGGAAGGTATGTAGATGAGGATAAAGGTCTAGCTGACTGCCTCAATGAATATTTTTGTTCGGTATTTACAGATGAAAATGAAGGAAAGGGACCTCAGTTAAGAAAAAGGATAAATGAGTCATTTATTACACGTGAGTTTACAGAGGAAGAGGTTCTATTTCAACTGTCAAAAGTAAAGACAAATAAGTCAATGGGACCTGATGGAATACACCCAAAGCTATTAAAAGAGCTTAGTGGTGTACTAGCAAAACAATTAACAGATTTATTTAACCAATCATTGATAACAGGAGTAGTCCCAGAAGATTGGAAGTTAGCGAATGTTGTGCCCATTCACAAGAAAGGTAATAGGGAGGAGTCGGGCAACTATAGGCCAGTAAGCCTAACTTCAGTAGTGGGGAAAGTGATGGAAACCATGTTAAAGGATAGGATTGTTGAACATCTAAAAACACATGGATTTCAAGATCAGAGACAACATGGGTTTACTTCAGGGAGATCATGCCAAACTAATCTTATTGATTTTTTTGATTGGGTAACTAAAATTATAGATCAGGGTGGTGCAGTAGACATTGCTTACCTCGATTTCAGTAAGGCTTTTGACACTGTTGCACATAGAAGGCTTATCAACAAACTACAATCTTTGAGTTTGGATTCCAATATTGTTGAATGGGTAAGGCAGTGGCTGAGTGACAGGCAACAGAGGGTTGTAGTCAATGGAGTATATTCAAAGCTTGGGCTTGTCACCAGTGGGGTACCTCAGGGATCTGTACTTGGACCCATTCTCTTTAATATTTTTATTAGTGATATTGCAGAAGGTCTTGATGGTAAGGTGTGTCTTTTTGCGGATGATACTAAAATATGTAACAGGGTTGATGTTCCAGGAGGGATAAGCCAAATGGAAAATGATTTAGGTAAACTAGAAAAATGGTCAGAGTTGTGGCAACTGACAAATAATGTGGATAAGTGCAAGATAATGCATCTTGGACGTAAAAACCCAAGGGCAGAGTACAGAATATTTGATAGAGTCCTTTCCTCAACATCTGAGGAAAGGGATTTAGGGGTGATTATTTCTGATGACTTAAAGGTAGGCAGACAATGTAATAGAGCATCAGGAAATGCTAGCAGAATGCTTGGTTGTATAGGGAGAGGTATTAGCAGTAGAAAGAGGGAAGTGCTCATGCCATTGTACAGAACACTGGTGAGACCTCACTTGGAGTACTGTACACAGTACTGGAGACCCTATCTTCAGAAGGATATTGATACCTTAGAGAGAGTTCAAAGAAGGGCTACTAAACTGGTTCATGGATTGCAGGATAAAACTTACCAGGAAAGGTTAAATGATCTTAACATGTATAGCATGGAGGAAAGACGAGACAGGGGGGATATGATAGAAACATTTAAATACATAAAGGGAATCAACACAGTAAAGGAGGAGACTATATTTAAAAGAAGAAAAACTACCACAACAAGAGGACATAGTCTTAAATTAGAGGGACAAAGGTTTAAAAATAATATCAGTATTACTTTACTGAGAGGGTAGTGGATGCATGGAATAGCCTTCCAGCTGAAGTGGTAGAGGTTAACACAGTAAAGGAGTTTAAGCATGCGTGGGATAGGCATAAGGCTATCCTAACTATAAGATAAGGCCAGGGACTAATGAAAGTATTTAGAAACCTGGGCAGACTAGATGGGCCGAATGGTTCTTATCTGCCGTCACATTCTATGTTTCTATGTTTCTATGTTTACATACATATTAATTATATATCCTTGAATTATCTGTTTAAGCAAAGAAGGATCCACACCTTTTTAAAAAAATTATCTATAGAATCTGATAAGACAACCTCAGAGAATTCCACATCTTTCTTACTGTAAAGAACTGTTTCCTCTGCTGTTAGTGAAAACACCTTTCTTTCAGTCTCAATATGTCTGTTGCATATTCCTGATAATGAACAGTTTAGCATATAGCAGCTTGCACTGACCTTTTAGATATTTATATAGTGTTAAATAGAGGTCTTATTTTGTTATTTAGGACAAGAGGTATGTCCAATGATGTAGGTTGTATCTCCTATCCAATTAAAAGGTGGAAAAAAGATGATTAATAGAAACAAAAAAGATGATTGATGGTTAGGGCCACTAAAGCCACTAAACATTGATTTAATTCACAGGTCAACGGTAAAGAGACCAATAGATGGAAAAAAGAAGGAGCAGATAAAAAAAAAAAATCTATATATTCCTGTAACCGCAGGTGGTTCCCTTATTTACCACTATAATGTCTTAAAGCATAGAACTTAGAAGGGCAAATCATACAGATATCTAAGCCATAATTTTATATAGTTAGTAAGATATCCTCTATTTAACATATATAAATAATTGAGAATACAATATAAAATAAGGATTGTCTTGGAAGCAATAGTTTTGTCTTTTAGATATTTATTATATAAAAATATAAATATAGACATATAAAATCCATTATAGCAGAGTTTATAAGATGAAATTAAATGCTTGCAAATATCATTAATAGGTTAACATACCCTTCTGAACATGTCATCATGTCAGCCTCTCTGTCATTTTAAGATGGAGCAGCGTCTGTCTCCAAGTCTCTTCTCTGTCTCTTAAAGGGACACTATAGTCACCTGAACAACTTTAGCTTAATGAAGCAGTTTTGGTGTATAGAACATGCCCCTGCAACCTCACTGCTCAATCCTCTGCCATTTAGGAGTTTAATCCCTTTGTTTATGAACCCTAGTCACACCTCCCTGCATGTGACTTGCACAGCCTTCCATAAACACTTCCTGTAAAGAGAGCCCTATTTAGGCTTTCTTTATTGCAAGTTCTGTTTAATTAAGATTTTCTTATCCCCCGCTATGTTAATAGCTTGCTAGACCCTGCAAGAGCCTCCTGTATGTGATTAAAGTTCAATTTAGAGATACAATTATTTAAGGTAAATTACATCTGTTTAAAAGTGAAACCATTTTTTTTTCATGCAGGCTCTGTCAATCATAGCAAGGGGAGGTGTGGCTAGGGCTGCATAAACAGAAACAAAGTGATTTAACTCCTAAATTACAGTGAATTGAGCAGTGAAATTGCAGGGGAATGATCTATACACTAAAACTGCTTTATTTAGCTAAAGTAATTTAGGTGACTATAGTGTTCCTTTAACATTTAAAGGTACACCTATTTATACCTTTGGTGTTGTCATTTTAGGGTTACCGTAGTTCATATATGAAAAAGTAACACTTCTTTTACTTTATTGATTTTAGGACCTACCTTAATTTGGCAAACAAACAGGGCCATAAGTAAAAGGTGCATACGTCATGGAAATTTTCCTGACTTAGTTCAAGATGGCATCTTAAAGTCTGAATAGCTTATCTGTTGTTTATACTAAGACGTAAGTGCACAGTCGTGGGAGATTCCTGGATTTGGGGAAGTTCCATTAACTTGGGGTTACCACAGTATATTGTGTACTGAAAGAGTCGTAGCATAGCCTTGAAGCTTGTTTATGCATTATTGTTATTGTAATTCATCTGGGACAAAATGGCGCAAACATATTATGCACTGAGGTTATTGCTTAAAGAAACAGGTATGAAAAACAATATGTTCCATTTCTAACACCTTGTCAGTTTGCAATATCTCTTAAAGCCAAAGTACACAGTTTAAGAAATTCAAAATTTCATTCTAAAACTTGTAATATTTGCATTTGCCCATAACATTTCCAAGCAGGATTCTTTCAGACACTTTGACTTCAGTCATTAAGGAAGACAGACCAGCAGACAGTATTGATTTTACCATTGTTGGACCTTTGTGGGAGTTGGAGATAGCCTGTGTTATTGATCCTAGTGAGACTTGTTTTTTTACGTTAGCACTTTGCCTAACCTCTGCCAGTTACACTAATTTTGAGTGGGAGATAGCCTATGTCATTGATTGCAGTGTGAGACTGTTAAGGTGCTTAGGTTACGTCTTTGCTTAGCTGCTATAAGTGGCACCATCTTTGATTCACTGACTTAAATAGATATATTTTTACTGATTTGGTTTATTTTTATTTCTTGTGAAAGACAATCATTTGATTTCCAGAATGCTTCAGTGCCACTGCTTGTGCTTTGCTTGATCAAGTTTCTTTGTTCAATAGTCTGTATCACCAGTGTAAAACCGGTGAGGTGATTAGGTTACTGCCCTGCATAGTCACTGCCAGTGACATTTATATCAATTTTGAGTGGGAGATAGCCTATCATCAGTGGCGTAGCAAGGAGGGGGGTGGAGGCGGTCCGCCCGGGACGGCACTTTTGTGGAGGCGGCATGGTCCTTCTCCTACCTACTAAGGGAGACATTGCAGCAATCCTGCTCTGCTTGCCAGGTCTCCGTGTGGTCCAGAGAGAGAGGGGAAGAGGCGGGGCAGGAGGATGGGAAGTGAGGTCACTTCCTGTGCCTACTGTCCTGCGGAGAGAATAGTATGAGCAGCTTGGCAGAGACACCAGGTAAGTTTTTTTCCCTGTGACAGAAAAAACAGAGTGTTAACAGAGTGTTAAACCTACACCTCTATATGTAACTGTACAACATTATGTACCAGCTTCCTCCCAGGATGTTCCAGACTTTATCCCGTACAAATAGAATGTAGCATAAGTGGAATAGGGCTTTGACGGGGGTTGGAGGCGGGCTTAGGGGGAGAACCATGTGGATGTGTCTGGTAGTTTGTCTGGGGGAACGGCTTAGATAAATAGGCCGGCCATCTTAGCTCCTGTCACCATAAACTTCCTTAACAGTTTGGAGCTGGTCCCTCCCTCCCTCCCTTAGGTTGTTTTATCCTCGCTTGGTCACAGAGGTGGGGTAGCTAGGGGGATATTCAGGTATAAATAGTCACGGGGGGAACCACAGAGGCATTAAGGATGTTGTGGGCAGAGTTGGTTGGTGACAAAGTTGGTTATAAGGTTAGTTATAAGGTTGGTTAAGTTGGGGGTTCGAGCCCGGCGGTGGCTTTGAACCTTGGTGGGGTAGGGGTGTCTGGGTATACCCCTACCAGGAACCAATTCCAGGTCATAGAATTTGGATGGGGTAAGGGTATCTGAGTATGCCCTTACCAGAAGGAAATGTGGAGTAGGGTTGTCTTGGTATACCCCTACCAGGAGGCGTGGAGTTATGTAAATAAGTTTGATATAGATATATATATATATATATATATATATATGTATGTATATATTATGTTATTTGGTATGTAAGTGTTTTATGGTTATATTATAGTAAGCATATATTACATGGGTCATCGTCTTATTATTATTACTGTTATTACTGTGATGTAATGGATACGGATGTTGATGTATGGTTGGGTGGGGGTGGGGCAATGACTTTTAAATTGTTTTAATATATGCACAATGTTTAATAAAGCTGTGGACATATTGACCCATACCCCTGAGTAGTCTGGAATTATTGGGGATAGGGGGAATGGGGATTGGAAGTGTTTTAAAGGTTAACCATCTCGCCTTGCCCAGATAACGACATACACTGGTCATGTATATACAAATGGTAGAGGAGTCTAGTTGATAGTCTACAGAAAATAACAACCACAATACAATAGTGTAATACTGTAAATGAACAATAAAACTGCGCCAATAAAGTTAAACTTACTATCTACATCTTGTGTTTAACTTTATTGGCGCAGTTTTATTGTTCATTTACAGTATTACACTATTGCATTGTGGGTTTTTTTCTGTAGACTATCAGCTAGACTCCTCTGCCATTTGTATATAAGTTCTTACCTATGCATGTCCCCTCTCCTCCTACCTCCTCTGCACACATCCCCTCTCCCGTCTCTCCCCTGCACAGAATCCCCTGCCTCCCTGACAGCCCCCCTCCCTGTTTAGATCCCCTTCCCTCTGCCTCCCTGACAACCCCCTCCCTGCACAGATCCCCTCTCCTCCTGCCTCCCCTAGACAGATCCCCTCTCCCACACCCTAGCCTGCACAGATCCCCTTGCCTCCTTGACAGCCCCCCTCCCTGTACAAATTCCCTCTCCCCCTGCTTCCCCTGCACGGATCCCCTCTCCACCCTCCCTCCCTCCCCTGCACAGATCCCCCTGCCTCCCTGACAGCCCCCCTCCCTGCACAGATCCCCTTTCCCCTTGCCTCCCCTGCGCACAACCCCTCTCACCCCTCCATCCCCTGCACAGATCCCACTGCCTCACTGACATCCCCCCTCACTGCAAAGATCTCCTCTCCCCCTGCCTCCCCTGAACACATCCCCTCTCCCTCCCCTGCACGTTCACAGATCCCCTCTCTCCCTGCACATATCTGCGCTCCTCCTGCCTCCCCAGCACCCTGACAGATCCCCTCCCTCCCCTGCACAGAACCCTTCTCAGATTCCACTTTGTCCCTGCACTCTCCACACACACCCTTTCCTAAAAAATAAAAGTAGATTTGTTTTAAATGTGTAAAAATTTGTATTTAATAAACTCTTAAGTGTTTCTTTTCACTCCAATAACAAGTTAAATATACTGAAGCACTTCAGTAACAATAATTATTTAAAGGAACATGCTGCCCAAATGGGAAAACCCACCACCAATAAAATCACTGTTTAGTAGATATGCCCCAAAGGAATTACATGCATGAATTTGTAATGCATGTATTCATTGGGTGTATATCTTAAAAAATCTTGAAAAGGTTGTAAACTGTGTTGGGTTAGAGGCATTGAGTACTTAAAAGTGGTATGTCTGGTGCACCAAGGACGTCCACGACTGCACCGGACATGACGTGCGTTGAGATAGGGGCAGTAAACTCAGGGGCAGCCCGGTCAGCAAATGTTCTAGCTACGCCACTGTATATCATTATTCTTAGTGAAAGACTGTTGAGGCAAATAGGTTACTTTATGAGTGTGTTCATCACTGAATTTTTTTTTTTCCTCTTTAACTGTGTATTGTCCGAGTGTGGGAGCACTGTTCTGTGTCTAGTGTAGTGTTTAATCTTAAAGTTAAACACAATAACATTACAGAAGTAGTAAATCCAACAAGCAACAACCAATTGTTCAACACAACTATGTATTATGGCTTAATAAAGTGGTATTTGTTTACACAATACACATTCATATCCCCATTTATATTAATAAAAGATAAACAAACAAATCCTTCATCCCTAATGCCAGTCGGAAATTGAGGAAGTGGTTGTATTACCCACACCACAAATTTTATAACATGACAGGAGGCTTCGTATTTGCTTAAGTCTCTCTTTACTAGAACTCCACAGCAGCACAGAAAAACAACCAATCAGAACAAAAGTTAAGCACTATAAAACTCCCCTCCCCATGCATCATTTCCTCTTTCTTTGCTGCTCTGCAGACAGTACAGGTCAGAGTACCACTGCCTCCTGCTTATAGTTGGTGGCTTTGGGATTTATTATGATTTATATTTATGTTATTCAGTTACCATGTTATGTATTTATTATTTGTATATTATATATGTATATCTGTATTTAGTTATTTATTATATATTATTATTTTTCCTTTTATATATTTAATGTTTATTATATTTAGACATACATTTATATTTATATATGTATATACTGTATTGTATTTATATGTTTATTTTTTATATATTATGCAGATTGTTTCATATTGGCTTTGGGCTTACTGCCCGCTTTTTTCTCATTGCTTCCCCTGTTTGGGGATGTTTCCTTTCATGTGGTGGTTTTATGGGGGTTTCCTGGGGATTCCTTTAAGTTTTGTTTCCCCTTCCCCATCCCCCCCACCACCCTAGCGCCCTTCTATTGACCCCCTGCGGGCTACGGGCGCTCCGCTCGGGGAGGCAGGAGACTAGCCGTTTGGCTGCCTCCTCTGTCGCCCCGAGCTCCAGTGTGAGCATGCCGGCGCCCGGGGTTACTCGCGGTCGGACGCGAGTACCCGGCGGCCGGTTCAGCCCACACACGTGGCCGCCTCGCCGCAGTCGGCTTCTTTAGGGAGCCACGTGCAGCCGACCGGCGAGAGGGGGGCGCACATGCTCACAGCCCCTCCTCCAGACGCGGTGGTCGGACCGCAAGTGTTTTATCCTCGCTGGCATTCTGGCTCTGTAACATGATGCATACAGAGCCAGTCTGCCAGTGAGCTCAGGGATAAGCAGGTTTTAGGTTTCTGCTACCAGTTAGTTTTTTGCCATAAACCTAGTAGCTGATATATATTATATTGCACTTATATTGCATTTTAAATGCTTATACTTCAGTGGATATGTTCCTGATCCATCTCTAGAGTCAGAGAGGGGACTCCTCTAGCATGATATTCTCTGTACATGGCAAATCTACAAAGCTAAGCAGACCTGGCTATGGCTCAAACTGGTATGGGAGACCAGTCTATGCTGACACTGATTCAATTCCATCAGAGTCTGTGATTTGTAGATTTGGAAGGTGGTCCCTTCCAAGCTCAATAAGAGGGGGCATTGAGTTGACTATTATTTTTGCCCCTATTCCTGAAGTTATACCATGGGTACGATAACCTTCTGGCAGCATGCTGATAATGCATACTATGGATGACAAAATCTCAGACTGGTATGCATGCCCATGTGCATATCCTATTCTCAGTTAATATGTATTGCTCACTATGTCACGTTTTACTGGACGCAGTTATCACTGGAACATTTTCAGTTTATACCTATTACAACTGGGATACCACTATTGTCTGCTGGGCATTTAGGGACTACTAGTCCCAGTTATATGTTATTAACACAGTATTATGCTGCCTTAAAGGGTCGGAGTCCGTGGGGCCTATGCCACAGGATGCTCTGATGATCTACAATTTTTGGGAACTCTACCCAACTCAAGGGTCCCCATTACTCATTCAATACCCATTGTAAAGCGCTGCGGAATTGGATTGCGCTATATAAATAACATAATAATAATATAATGATAATAATAATACACAACCAGGATTGGCCTGCTATGTCTGTGCACCATTGATTGGCCTGCTATGTCTGTGCCCATTAAATCAGCCTGCTATGTCTGTGCCCATTAGAATGGCCTGCTATGTCTGTGCCCATTAGAACGGCCTGCTATGTCTGTGCCCATTAGAACGGCCTGCTATGTCTGTGCCCATTAGAACGGCCTGCTATGTCTGTGCCCATTAGAACGGCCTGCTATGTCTGTGCCCATTAGAACGGCCTGCTATGTCTGTGCCCAATTAAACGGCCTGCTATGTCTGTGCCCAATTAAACGGCCTGCTATGTCTGTGCCCCATTGATTGGTCTGCTATGTCTGTGCCCCATTGATTGGCCTGCTATGTCTGTGCCTATTTGAATGGCCTGCTATGTCTGTGCCTATTTGCTTGGCCAACTATTCTGTGTCCATTCGTTTGGCCTGCTGGGCCTGTGCCCTTCGGGGAATATCACTGAGGAAAACACAGTACCCACCAGTGACATGAGATAGGCAGGTGTCCAGGCACGCACCATTGCCATACTATCCAAGAGGACACCAGTATACGACCATCTGAGTGTGGTGGGAAGGGTGAAGGCCCTAAACCTCATGCCTAAAGGGCAAGGTTTCTTATGAAGACCCCGGGCACACATCCACGGTTTGCACCAGACCGGCGACGGCACGCCTACAAGGAGAACTTCGCACAGGACCGGTACTTAGACACCTACAGGGGAACGCGGTGTTTACTTGTCTTTAACAGCTAACTCTCTATCTGCCTCCAGGTATCCATATAGGTATCGGTAGTTATTCCTGCGTAAGGCTAGCTCCTGGCCCTGTTCAGTGGGGCTTACTTGTTTTGCCTTCCGGCCTGCTATTTGCCTTCTATCTGAGATAGAATTTTGGTACTTACTCTTATCTACGTTTATTTTTAATTTTTTTTGTGACTTCCTTTTCCTTTCGCTCGGGTCGTCGAGAGGCCTGTCTTGACCTCCTCCGACTTCCCGGGCGCTCGTGGATTGCGGAGAACGTCTCCAGCTTTCCTCAGGCTATCAACGGTCATCCTGGACCCCGCGCGCGCACGGGATCCGGACGGTCAGTTGGTAGTTTTCCATTTTTGTTTCCGTAGGTTGCCCTCAGCCTTATGCTGATATTAGTAATTGGTGTATCCTGCAGTTTGTCACCCTGAGTCTCTAGGGACTCTGGTTGGGATCACAAGAGGGTGAGGTCCTCCATCACCTCGATCCGAGGATATTTTATTTTCAGGAACAGAGAGCGAACCCCTCTCATATACAGAACCGGACACTGATTTGTTATTAGCACAGCCCTCCCTCAACCTCAACCAGATACTGAGCTGGATACAGAGGACATGTTTGGAGTGCCACTTTCCCAGAGAGAGAACCGGTCGCGGATGTAGACTCTACTGTGTGGTTATTAACGGGTGCGGCCCGTTCAGGCTATCAGCCGGACGCTATCACGGAGTTCGATCACATTATTAGAGGGCGCGGCTCTCTCATACGCTCGACGCTCTACGTCCTTTTTGTTCATCACTCAGGCTTGTACCTGTACAAGACATCGATGACTGCATAGAGGGGCATCCCTCCGTCAGTCAATTAGATCTGTCGTCCGTGCTACTGATGTCGTTATGGAGGACGGCCTGGTCATGCAAGGTATACATATTTAGACTGGATACCTCTATTTTATCTCCGGTAATGGATCGACTGGATCCGGACCTCTGTACCACATGCGAGAAATACCCACAGAGGTATACAGGGGGAGACTCCCACTTATTTACACACACTCCTGGAGACGGTATGGCTAATGGATGAGCCTCTGGTAATACGAGAGTACAGGTTTTGGTATATTCTGTACCACATAAGACGGAGAAGTGCTTTCAGTTTTGGATACCCAGACCATTGCGAACAAACTGCGCAGACAGTTTCTCCCATATCAAGATGACAGATACGGACACCTTCATGGAGCAGACGGGAACTGCCTTGCTCGGGTAACAAGACTAGAGAAGGCCTACTACCCGGTCTGAAGGTAAACCGTATGCATGGTTCGCATGGCATGACCGGAAAACCCGGTTATCTTGAGTTCCCCGGTCATTACGATCTTGGGATAAGATGGCAGTACTGCCCCATCTCCTCGGAGCACATACCTGGTGAACAGGGTTCGGAGATGGTGGGCCTTCCATCTATACTCTATAAATCCCTCACGGGAGCCGTTTTGTTTTGGATTCGCACTAACCCACTTTTTCTACTACCGTCAAGGAGACCTACGAGTCTCTATGGAGGTACCTGGTGTGCCCCAACTCCTACACAGACACCAAAGTCGGGTCACGTCCTACCGCTGGAGTACGGCTCAGGATGGTAGCAGACTCAGACAGAGCTGCCGACATTCTCTAACAGGACATCACATGTTTCAGACGGCTGAAGCTGGACCCTTCTTTTTTCACTATATCTGCTCTCTGGAGTCGCCTGTCATGAGTGAAGGGACTTTATGCCTTGCCTGCGCATTGGAGAACGCTATGTGTTCGCGGGAATCCAAGCAAAGAAGGGAGGTACCCCTCTATAGGGAGACTTTGACTTCAATTATCAAACTCACATTCCTGGGTCCCATGTCCTAGGGTCTACTCTGGGAGTTGCGTGCCTGGACAGTCAGGTGTACAGGGACCTAAGGGTCTCGCTATATTTACCCCATCTTGTAGGTGGCGTGTATACCGGGAACCCCTACACGAATTTTGACAGGTCGGTCGTGGAACAGGATCGTACTACGGGTAATCGGATTATTTCACTCTCTCACTACAGCATGTGAGGACTCTTTGTGGTTTCCAGGTCCCAATCACCATTGGGTCCGTACATCTTTTTCTCTCTTAGACGATGACATATCTGGATGGAAATCTCCACTCCGGTTTTACGCTTCCCATCCCTTTGAATATTTCTGGGATTCTCTATTCCCAGAATAGTCGACCACCGTTCATCCACACAAGTTCAGTTCAGAACCCTGAATGGACATCCTTTGGGAGTCTTTTCTCTACCGCAGCCGAGGATTACACAGTCCATTTGGAATATTGGAATCACTTTGGATACGGCTGGTTTGACCACACCCTTGCCTGCATACTAATTTATTCTCGGATGAAACATCTCAGCGGGTAGGTCAGGAGGGAACGAAAGATCCTACTCGGTTCTATTGTGATATTGGTGGTGGACTTAGGCGCATTCCTTGAGATTGGAGATCTACCTGCAAGGCCACATTGCCGGATAATTCTGGCACGATCGGAGGAGCCACCTTACAGATCAAGAGTTGAGACATGGTGGCAGTTTTCTTCTTGCGACCCTAAGTCCGCAAATGACCTTCGACTTTTTACAACTACAGGAAAATGGCTGATAGGTCAGATTGCCAGCTCATGGACCGACTGCTAGGAAACAGGTCGCAACACCACGTACAATGGATCTATCGGCGTAGGGTGTTTTTTCCGCGTTTGAGATACTTCGTCGGCTGGCATCTTCATTGATCCGTCTTCTGTCGTTTATCGCAGTTGTTAAGTCCAATTTGGATTGCTCTGATATCTCCTGGAATAGCTACCAGCAACACAAACAGCGTTGGATTGGTGAATTGAGCGTTGAAACAGCAAATACAAAGCCTCCTGTCATGTTATAAAATTGTAGATTATGCTAGCTTTAGTGTACCTTTAATCTTAATTTTATTAATGACAGGAGGCGAGTATTTCCCACCCATTCTTATCCCTCCCTTGTTCAATGTTAATAGTTTAGATTAATCAGGTACGTATGCAACTCTGCTTGTTGTCTCTGCTACCTGTCACTTGTTTCTTATGTCTGTTTTTCATATGTAGGGTTGGGATATCTCATTTAAAGGTAAATTTGGTTGTTACACTGGGTGCCTACATGTTTTGTTCAGAGTACATTTCATTGGCTAACCAACCCTTTCGATTCTGTTTTTTCTCTCGTTTCAGTTTACAGTCCATCAACACTACCTGGTTTGACAGCTCTTCTCGGATGACGGACATTGTCGTATTCATTGTATCTAGGACTTTGTTTCTTCCCCATTATTTTTTCTGCTTTTTGTTCTGTTTTATCGCAGCTTGAAAGCGGAAATGATGTATGGGGAGGGGAGTTTTATAGTACTTAACTTTTTTTCTGATTGGTTGTTTTTCTGTGCTGCTGTGGAGTTCTAGTAAAGAGAGACTTAAGCAAATACTCGCCTCCTGTCATTAATAAAATTAAGATTATAGGTACACTAAAGCTAGCATAATCTAAAATTATCTCTCAACATCTTAACAACCTTTCCTTGGCAATGAGTACTTCTGCCTCCATCCCTCCACTGCCATAACCCCCAGAAGTAACAGCATTACAGGTATTAGTATTCAGTCTCAGGCTAGTGGGACTTTCATCTCTGTTACATGTGATTCCCTGGAGGTAAATTGTTATTTTATTGCTGTAATTGGTGGCTTAATTTTAAAAGTAGCAAGATAATCTGTAATAGGAGCAGTAGAGTGAGCTTCCCTAAAGCATGTAAAGCATGCAGGAGTTCCCAAAATAAAAACTGAGAGTACCTGTAGCATCAGCAGTGACAACTGCAGCAGGATTAACACAACTAGTACTCCCACTAACACTTATACAAGTCCACCTTTAAAAAGACTTTAGAAAATGAGAAAGAGAGCAGCATGGCAGTGAGTAGAGTGGAATTCAGCACCCGTCATTTACAAGTAGGCTATTTTCTGCTTCCTCTCCCAAAGAGAAGACAAAAAAGCTCCACAATAACATCTACTGCCTCTTCCACTGGCAATGCAGATTTTTTGTTGCCCCCAAAAAGCAAATAAGGCATAATTATTCAATGATGCTGTACCCTGCCTAGGCTTCTGCATCACGTGACACAGTTTATTAATTATCAGCCACTCAACTTGCATTTAACACTGCACCCAGATAACTTCATTGAGATGAAATGGCTTGGGTGACATTAGTGGTCCTTTAATGCCTCGTTTCCACTGAGCGGTTCGGTTCGGGTTGGTACAGTTTGGAAGGTTTTGAAGGTCCGGCCTATTCAGGCGAGCATTTCCACAACAATGGAGGTCATCCAGCAGCTCGTCTTTGCTCTATTGGGCTTTTGGTTCTTTGAAATTAAAATACATGCCGCACTTTATGAGAGAAGGTTGAAAGAGGGGAAGAGAAACACAGCAGAAAAGAGAAGAAAACTTATGGCTTGGGTCTTGAGCCGGGAGGAGAAGTACACCTTTGTGCAGCAAAGACAAAGACGGCAACGCTATAGGGTAAGCAACTTTATGCCATTTGTTATGTAGTTCTACACGTATTAAAAAAAAAGGTAAAAAATCTAATATAAGATGGGAAGGATATACATTATGTATTTAACAACATACATGTTGCACACATATGTCAAATACAAGAATTACACCTTATACATAAATACTCCTTATGTTATTGATGTTGCTCGCTTTTATACATGATGCTATCTGTCCGTGTAAAGTATATTATGTTGGATTATTATGTTGGATTATTTGTGATATGGTAACATCTGTTGTTTTTTTTTTTTAGATGTTTCTCCTTTTATCAAAGCAGCGCTGCCGACCAGTCATTTCGGCTCTCCACCGCGCCAATCAGTGGTGGGATGTGATCATCCCTGGATTCACACACAGTGGGTGCACAATTTCCGAATGTCAGAGGAAACATTTTTATACCTTTGTGCAAAGCTACGTCCAGTGATGGAGAAGCAAACCACCAACTTCAGAGCCTGTTTGCCTGTGAGGAAAATTATTGCCATTGCACTGTGGAAGCTGGCTACCAACAGTGAATGCAGAAGTATAAGTCATCTTTTTGGTGTCAGTAAATATCAGTGTGCAGGACTTCTGTAAGGCTGTATGCACATTGCTAGCTCCTGAAATTATTCATTTTCCGGACTGGCAAAAGCTTAAAGACATGGCTGACTACTTTGAGAACAGGTGGGGCCTTCCACAGTGTGTTGGTGCTATTGATGGGTCACACATACCAATAATAGCACCACAAGAATACCACACTGACAACTTCAACAGAAAAGCCTGGGATTCCATCATCCTCCAAGGAGTAGTAGGAAAAGGACTATTCTGGAGTGTGAATGTAGGAAAGCCTGGGAGTTTTCATGATGCTCGGGTTCTATGACTGTCCACATTTTGGGATTGGGTTGGCCAGGGAGGCCTGTATCCTGTTTGAACTGGGAACATTGAGGGGGGTGAATGTTGGCTATTATGTACTCGAGGACTCTGCCTACCCTTTACAAAATTGGCTCCTGAAACCATTTCCTGACAATGGCCGCCTGACACCAGAACAACAAACCTACAACAAGAAAACATCCAGGGCATGGGTCGTAGTTTAAAATGCATTCGGAAGACTTAAGGGTAGGTGGCGTTGTCTTATGAAGAGGAATGACAGTGACATTAAACTTGTCAAATCAATGGTGCTTACTTCCTGTGCTCTTCACAATCTTTGTGAAAGACATGGAGTAGACCTCCACCAGGATTGGAATACATCTGCAGAAGAGCCAGGACGGTTAATTACACAGGATAGCGAAGAAGAGTGCAGTGAAATACGTCAAGCTCTGATGCGGCTCCTCAACATTTAATTTCTTTCCCTGATTTTATTAAGGTTTTATTAAAGTTTTATTAAAGTTTTACATTTAATCAGACACACGCAAAGACTCTCCTGTTTTTTATTCAACAAAAAAAGTGATCTTTCAAAATATACTTACAAGTACAAAGCAAAAAAATATATATTTAGAAATAAACCTTTTTTTTACAAAAACCCCAAAAAACGAAACAAAAAATGTACAGGTCCTGTGCTGGCTGAAAGGCACTACTGCCTGGGCGGTGACCTGGGATCACGACTGCCTCTCAGCACTTGAACAAGCTGCCCAAGAACACCAAGGAAGGCCTGGTTGAAGGTAGCTAACTGCTCCATCTGTTGCCGGGCGATTTCTGCCTCCTGGCGCATAGCTTCCTGGGCATCCTGACGCAGTGCCTGCAACCGCCATTTAGAAAGGCTGAAGTTTGGGCTGATGCCTGTTCATCCTGCTGGAAAGTTGCACTGCAGTTACCCTTAGAAAGACCGCATGAGAGCTTCCTTCATAGTGCTCATCCAGGAGCGATACAGAAGTAAATACTGTCTTGGTGTGGACCGGGATAACTTCCACCAGCCCAAAGGAGATGCGGTGCGCAGAGTGTTATGGGCAGTCCCTGGCAGAGAGATTGGCCAATTCTCCCCCTGAGGGAATACACCAGGCCATGACTGACCTGACTACACTCACTACAGCAAGAGGGACGAGACCTTGGATCAGCACCAGGGTTTCTGAGAATGTGCCAAGTGAAGATGTCACAGTTAGGAGGTCAATTGGCAAAGCTTTTGTGCCCCCTAAAGTTAAATCAGAATGTGTCAGGAGTGCGTGCCCGCTGCTTCCATCTAGCATGGTGATCAAGCCCCGGCCCCTACAGTTCAAGTTTGAAATATTAAAACATAAATACTTAAGGGACACTATAGTCACCAAAATAACTTTAGCTTAATGAAGCAGTTTTTGTGAATAGATGATGCCCCTGAAGTGGCACTACTCAATTCTCTGCCATTTCGGAATTAAATCACGCTGTTTCTGCTGCCCTATGCACACCTCCCTGCATGTGACTTATACAGTCTTCCTAAACACTTCTTGTAAAGAGTCATCTAATGTCTATACTTCCTTTATTGCAAATTATGTTTAATCCAAAATGACTTGTCTTGTGCTCTTTTAATAACTTGCTATACCTTGCAGGAGCCTCCTGTATGTAATTTGTTTTCATGTCAGTCACAGCCAGTGGGTGTGTGGCTAGGGCAGCATAAACATAAGTGATTTAACTCCTAAATGGCAGAAAATTGAGCAGTGAAACTTTAGAGGCATGATCTATACACCAAAACTGCGTGATTAAGCTAAATTTGTTTTAGTGTTCCTTTAACTGCAGTACAGTTTATATTACCCAAACTTGTATTCTCTGTTGTAGTTTCATGGGATTCAAATTAAGAAATGTAAAGTTTCAAGAAATAATACGTTGATTTCTAGCTTATTTCATCCTCTTCTCATACACTGTGCTGGAGATTTCACAAAACAATGTACCGAGGGCTACAAAACAACATCCACAATAGATAAGAAATCAGGGTTTCTCTAGACACACATTTGTGAGCAAATTCATGCTCCAGTAGCAAATTGCCTTTGACCTGTCACAGTATGAAATGTGCCTGTTTTAGCCAGTCAATTCTGTTTTCATTTTGGCTATTTTCAACTTAAATGTGATATACACTTGGGATTCCCAGCTATTCACTTAAGTGAATAACCCTGATAGCACACTATAGAGTTGCTATATGCATGTGCCCAAAGACACATGAATAAATAAAAATAAAAGTCTGAATGAGAAAATGAAAAATTTTAATTCTGTATTTTTATACAGATAAAAGATTGCAAAGATCATTGAAAAACAATCAATGCACAATGTTGTTGTTATTCTTAAATGCAAGCAATGTTTCCAATGTTTCAAATACATTTTTACATATATAATTTTGTTTTTTTTTAAGGGAACTCGTTATGGAAGGGATTCATTTGATTCATTATTTATTATCCTGAATATTTTTCATAACATATATTAAATGAATAGATGAAAAGACTAATAGAAGATTTAATGTGTAGACTTGAGTTTTATTCACTTAAGTTTTTCTTCTTGAAAAATATATTTTAGACTTTTCCATTCAGACTGTGAATGTTCAGCTGAATTTGGGACAATCAACTGTCTGAAAAATTGCATATTTCCATACCTACAGCTTTTTTTTATTAACTTCCATATGTCTCGCTATCTGAATACCACACTGGTTTGATACTTACTTGATAGTAACCGCGAGACCAACTTCTATCCTCATACTTGGAGGTACTTTGACCCTCGGCTTGACTCATAGTTATTCGCCTCGGATGGTGGCATAGGTAGGGCCTCACCTATCACTCACCATTCTATCTTATGCTTTTAAAATTCACCAAAAGGCCCACACACCACCACAAACTTCAGTAGCCATGACATCATCTCGGCCCTACGCGTAGATAGAGCCTCTCAGGCCGCTTAGCAACTAGTAGAGCCTCACCTGTCATCAAATTAGTGAATATTTTGCCACTTGGCATTAGTCACGACTCTATAGGGGTTGTCTCTAATTATTACATTTTCCATTTTAGCTCCAGAACTCAAGTTACAGAAGGATAGGAAGAACGGTCTCTCCCCAGCACCCCTGCAACGTCCTGTACACTTACAATTAGGGTGGATACGGCTAGTCAAGCATCTATTAGGCCTTGGACTATTCCACGAATAAAGGCAGAACTACACAAATTAAACATACCATACCCTACTATAGTCAGGATGGCTGAACTGTTTAGACTGATGCATACCAGTACCAATAACATTAATGCCGGGGAAGGCCTAGTGGTTTTAACATGTCAGATCTTCATGCCATGATGACTTCAGTATTGTCCTCCATAGGTCAGCTAAATGATTGACTGGAAAGACTGTCTGGCGGCCTTGCCATGCCAACCACTACTGATACAACAGGTCATTCAACCGCACAACCGGGTAATTCAATTCCTAACATAAATTTCCCTAATGTGGTTAAACCTTGCACTTATGGATCCATCCAATATCAAGAAGGATATATTGGAAGGCAAAGATGTAAATCTAGTATTGCTCCTAATTGCTGTCCAGGATATTGTGGATAATAAGACTTATTCATATGGGGATTTGTCTGTTGTCTTGAAAGCTGGAGATCCTGGACTCAATAGAAAACTTTCTATTCCCAAATTTGTATTGAATTTGGGGATTTATAGAGACATTATGTGCTCCACTTATCTTCATAAGATAGAGGAGTTTAAACTGTATTTGCACAAGCTGGTGGACCTAGGGCACAAATATGAGGATTCGGCGTTCTACAACTACCTCTACCACTTTTTATCAAAAGCATCAGCTGCTCTGACACAGTTCAACATAAAGATGGTTTGGAGTCAACTAGATACAGAACTTTTTTGCGGGCATTTTGCAGTCCTCAGGACACCAGCCTGTGCAATTTGTACCTCGACATCTCACACAGCTAACCTTTGTCCAACTAATTCTGATGTTACTTACAACCTATCCTTCCCTAGTTCTTTTAACCGACCAGACAAGGTTATTAAAGACATATTGGGCCATACAATAGTATTCCTTGGTAAATCCCAGATTTGTAACAACTTTAATGCAGGCACATGTGGTTTTAATGCTTGCAGGGTGCTGCATGTTTGTTCACAATGTTTTAGAGCTCATGCTAAAACCAGGTGCCCTAATAAAATGTTTCCCAAACCTTGTCTGACTTCAGTAAATGTGGTTGCTTTATCTAAACTGTTGTTAAATCCCCCTTCACCACATTTAGTGGATTTCCTCGTAGCAAGATTTTCCCAAGGTTTCCACACAGGTATCTACATACCATCAGGCATGGTCAAGTGCAACAACTTACAAACGGCCATATTAAATACAGAGGCTGTGGACACTCTTTTACAACAGAAAGAGGACCAGGGTTTTCTCGTGAGTACTTTTCTGTCCCCCCATTTTCATTATGGCGGACAAATACGATCGGAATTGTTCACAGAAACAAAGATTCATTGTTGACCTTTCAGCTCCTCAGTTCTCCACACTTCCCAGTTTAAATTACCTGATCCCCTCAGATGAATTTTCCCTACAATATCCCTGCTATTCTCATGGCTGGAGTGGGTGCTTGTCTCAGTATAACTGATATAGCAAACCCCTTCAAACTACTCCCCGTATACCCATCACTCTGGTATCTATTTGGCGTTAAGTAGAGAGGTCTATATTACTTTTTCTCCCAGCTTACTTTTGGTTTTAAGAGCAGCCCGAGATATTTTGACATTGTTGCAGAAACCTTGAGCTGGTTATTGCTTAACACATGTAGATGCCCTTCAGTCCTTCACTACCTGGATGACTTCCTCACAATCGAAAATAACACTAACCCTCCACGTAGTTTACAAGAAGCCATTATATTATTCAACCTATTAGGTGTCCCAGTATCCCCAGCAAATATATAGGTACCAGATACCATAATAAATTTTTGGGGCATCCAAATAGACTCAGTGGCCATGCAAACCAGCCTCCCCAGAGACAAAATTGGCCATATTCTATCAAACATCGATCAGTAGATATAGCTGGGTTCGTGCAGTCACAAAGAACTACAATCACTCTACATTTTGCAATGAGGATTATCCCTCAAGGCAGATAATTCATTTCAAGACTACCCTGTCTATTCCCTGGTCTTCCTACTGACGACAGCCGCATTACATTAGATTCCCATGCAACAGCCAATCTGCTCATGTGGCGGAAGATCCTTTAAGCATGCAATGGAAAAAATATATTTTTCCCTCAAATTTCCAATAAATCACCTATTATCTGGACAGATGCCACAGCCATGACTGGTTTCGCGGCTATATATGGTAATGATTGACTCTGGGTCGTTTGGCCTGCAAAAGTCACTGGGAAGGTTTTCCCTGAACTCTGCTCTTTTTAAAAATTTACCCTATTTTAGCCGCCGCTGTGTCTTGAGGTCAATTATCCTCTGGTCATACAGTGAAATGTGAAATGTACAGTGAAATGTTATTCAGACAATCAGGCAATTTGTCACATAATAAACAAAGGGCACTTACCTTCACTGATCATAATGAGGTTGACTTGGCTAGCCATTTGTAATCAGTTTTTCTTGGTGTGTGTACATGTTCCTGGTATATAAATATTGCAGCTGATCATTTATTATGATTTCAGTTTCAGGCATTTAACAAGGTTTCCCTACTGCTCACACCTAGCTACAGTCACCACTCTCTTTCGGGAATTGACCATGGATTAAATGTGACCTTTTAGCTCACGGTCGTGAACTAACGGAGCTAGGACTCTCTCACAATACAAGACATTCATATAATAGGGCATTCCACAAATTCACTAGATTTACCTCTGAATATCAAATCTCCAACAGGTTTTCCATGGAGTCTTTGGTGGACTTTGCCTCATTTTGCCACCTTAGATTAAAACTCTCATATAATGCCATCAAGTTATATCTCACAGGCATACATTATCATATGCTCAATCTATGGCACAACAAAGAATGTAAACTCAAGCCCAAAAGACTACCTATTGATGGCCACTTATTTCAATCCCTATCTGATCTGTTGGACTCTTCTCCATTCAAACCCCATACCAATCAGGTCATTAAAACAGCAATCTACCTTGCTTTCTATGGTGTTTTTAGACATAAATTATTTACCACCACCAATTCCACTAACACTAATCATTACCTTAAACTATCACATATTAACAATCATCACGACTATTATATACTCTCATTACCCCACATTAAAACAAACCAGATGGGTCAAACAATGGATATGCCTTATTACCCTACATATAACAAATGGTGTCCGGTAAAAGCCTTGGATAAATATCTACTCTCCATAACGAAACAACCATCGCAACTACTACTATTCTTACATGGGTCAGTTCTTACTACGACCAAGTTCATGCTATATGTTAGAATCTTGATACAAATATTAATTATTCAGGTCACTCCTTCAGAATAGGTGTGGCATCCATGGCATTAACATACCTGTACATATCATTAAAAATTAAAAATGGCTAGACAACTGGGTCACAGCATCTCCAAAGACTGCAAGTCTTGTGGGGTGTTCCCAGTATGCAGTGGTTAGTACTTACCAAAAGTGATGAAAGGAAGGACAACCAATGAACCGGCGTCAATGTCATGAATGCCCATGGCTTATTGATGCATGTGGAGATAAAAGGATAACCCTTCTGGTCCAATCACACAGAATAGCTAATGCTGAAAAACATAATGGTGGCCATGATAGAAAGGTGTCAAACCAGTCAGAGTGTCCATGGTGACCCACACTTTCAATGTGCATCAGAACTGGACCATGAAGCAATGGAAAAAAGTTGCCTGGTTTTGATGAATCACATTTTATTTTAGATCAGGTGGATGGCCAGGTGCATCATTTACCTGGTGAATTGATGGCATAAGGATGCACTATGGAAAGAAGGCAGGCCTGTGTAAACGAGTTAGGAGTTGCGCAATTTTCTGCTTGGAAACCTTGGGTCCTCGCATTCATGTGGCTGTTACTTTGACATGTACTGCCTACCTAGATATTGTTTCAGACAAGGTACACCCCTTCATGGCAATGGTGTTCCCTGAGGCGGCGGCCTCTTTCAACAGAATAATGCACCGTGCCACATTAAAAAATTGTACAGGAATGGTTTGAGGAACATGATAGGGAATTCAAGGTGTTGTCTTGGTCTTCAAATTTCACAAATCTCAGTCCATTCGAGCATCTGTGGCATGTGCAGGAACAACAAATTCAATCCATGGAGGCCCAACCTCGTAACTTGCAGGACTTTGAGGATCGACTGCTAATGAGTTAGCGCCAGATACAGCAGGACGCATTTAGAGGTCTTGTGGAGTCAATGCCTTAATGCCTCAGAGCTGTTTTGGCAGCACGAGAGGGACCTACATGATATCATGATATTAGGCCGGTGGTTTTAATGTTGTGGCTGATCATTATATATCAAAAATCTGTTTTTGTTTTTAAAATATATAATTAAACAGCTTTTCCTTTATTTTACCATTCAGTTTCACAATTTGGTACGGTATATAATCGACCGATTTGTGAAGCTGAATGGAAAAATAAAGGAAAAGCCTTTTTAATTGAAAATCCATAAGTACTAAACCTTTTCACTATTTCTTGAATATTGAAATCTTGGTTTGAGCACTCAGTATTATATCTCAGGGAAGCCAGTGTGCAAGGATTTTGCTTTATATATATGTAATACACAAGATCCAGTGTACTCACTCATCCACTAAACAGCAACTTCAAAGCTCACAGATTGTATTAGGTTTTTTTTTTTTTTAACCCCTTAAGGACACATGACATGTGTGACATGTCATGATTCCCTTTTATTCCAGAAGTTTGGTCCTTAAGGGGTTAAACACCTAATCTAGGCTAAAACAAATTTGGTTGTAATGACCTGACAAATTTAGAACAAAACAGCCATGCTGTAAGAAAATAAAATCTCCATTTCAGCAGAAATAATCAAGAATGCACAAAAATGGACTTTCACGTTACCATAAAAATAGGACTATAGTTTATGCCCTTTTTAATCACACACAGATTAAATTAACAGACCTGAAAATTGCAAGAACTAGCTCATGAGTAAAAGGTAAGCCATACCTCCTGCAGCTTTAATGTTATTAAGGTCTGGTTAATCACACTTTCATTTATTTTAATCTTGAAGTGAAATCTAGGTCAGCAGAGGATGAACTGTTTCTGCATTTCAACACATCAGTGTTAGAATATCTAACATCCAACGAATAATGTGATTTTCTGGTGTTTTCAATGATCTGCTTTTTTCTGATGTTAATAAGAGATTAGCCATAATTTAGTAGCAATCAAGACTTGAATCAGACTTTATTACAGATTTCACACTAATTTACATTTAACAGAATTTCAAATGGAATTTATATCTACACTTTGAGAAAAGGAAACATTCAAAAGGAATTATCTTTCCTCACATCCTAACTAGAGATGTATGTTAAGCTTCAGATCATATAATCACCATATGTATAGAGAATATAAAGCATTTATTCAAAGAAAAGAAGGTGTTTAACCAATTAAATGTATTAGTGAGCTACTGTGGTTTATTTATTAAACAGTTAGTTGTGTTACCCACCCAAAAACAAAATACAAAAACAAACAAACAACTCCAGGCAGGAAGCCAGCCACTATTTCAGCTTGCTGCAGCTCATTGTCTGACGGCCATTGTACACAAATGAAGTCATGCAGTGAGTGGAGTCTGCAGAAAGAGAGGCTGATTGAGGAGGTCTGTCAGCAGGAATAAAACCCTAGCTTACAGTATTTATGTATGTTCCTGTCTCCATTCATCATGCATTCGGTTCACTTTAACACAGGCCTGTGCCACAGTCCAATGCTTTGGTAAAGTGCTTCCAATCTCCTGATAATCTGGGTTGGGCCCTCATAAATTACAGAGAATTTAGTAGAGAGCAAGGTAAAATAATAGGGCACCCATACATCTTGATGTTTAATTTATAGAGAAATGAGAAATGGATTAAAACTATTTTAGGGGCAGTTTATCTTCCCCCTGTCAGTTAATGCTTCCCAATAGGTATTTATATGTTTGTTTCTGAGGGTGTACTTGTTTATGTATGTATCTGTTCATAACTATGTATTTATGTTTATGTGCATATGTTTATGTGTTTATGTTTGTAACTGTTAATTTTAAAGAATGTGTTTAGGTAACTGGTTTTCATAGGTGTTATCGCTTGTGACACTCGGTTTCTTCCTTTAGGAAAATTCTGAAGAATAAACAGGAATTGCGTTCCTGACTTGGTAGACAATCAAGCTGTTTGTCTTTCCAATTAGTGTTGTAACATGGGATATGTGATATTTCTTTATCTGACCATCCTAATGTCTTGTGACCACCAGTCTATATATGCCTTACCCTGTGCACAATAAATCTGAAGAACGTTTGAAATACCATATGCTACAGTAACCCAAGGATAAAAGGGGTGAAAAGCGTATAAGATGCTCCTTTCCCGAATACAAAGGCAAATACAGATCACTCCAATCAGCCGAACAGGAACCATACGAATCATACACCCTCCAAACATCCGAATAGAATCACCATACAAATAAATCCCCCCAAGTACCGTATTGAGTACCGTATTGAGGGTCAGCAGGAATCTGGTTTATTACCGGCTACCTGCCCGGTATGGAGTTTGGCCTCTGTCCTCGGAGATAATTGAGTTACTTCCCAATTATGCAGGTTTTCCACCAGGTGGAGACTCCCCTAGGGGACCTGGTGGAAAACTGGGACACATATTGTACATTAGCCAATCACAGAGTTGAAGACATAACCACTCCTTTTTTATTGTATAGGACCCTCTTCTCTGTCCTGGAGATAATTGGGATAATTGCATTTGTATCCAATTTTTTTATTACTCAGCCTTGTTACAATGCAGCCGCCCATCCCATGTGTTCCCTATTAAGGGTTAATAATGTATAGGGGTGTATATATAAATACCCCTTTCTGTCTCATTAGAGATTTTTGCCAGAGGCTCAAGGAAGCAAGGTGAATGGTTAGAGTTAGGACCCACCTAGGGGGGTCTGCCTTGATGTGGCAGGTGGGCTCATCCTCTCATGGCCATTGGAGGTAACTAAAAGACCTTCATTTGTTTTAAAAATACATAGGGATAAAGGAGAGAGCGCGAGTAACATGTTTTTCTTTGGTTTTTACTATGTATTGGGGCTGATGTGTACTGTAGTCATTGCAGCCGCCCAGTAGTGATGGGAGTTGAGCGCAGGACTTTTCTTTCTGCATTTGTATCCAATTTTTGTATTACTTAGCCTTGTTACAATGCAGCCGCCCATCCCATGTGTTCCCTATTAAGGGTTAATAATGTATAGGGGTGTATATAAAAAAATACCCCTTTCTGTCTCATTAGAGATTTTTGTCAGAGGCTCAAGGAAGCAAGGTGAATGGTTAGAGTTAGGGGACCTAGGGGGGTCTGCCTTGATGTGGCAGGTGGGCTCATCCTCTCATGGCCATTGGAGGTAACTAAAAGACCTCCATTTGTTTTAAAAATACATAGGGATAAAGGAGAGAGTGCAAGTAACATGTTTTTCTTTGATAATTGGGAAGAAACTCAATTATCTCCGAGGACAGAGGCCAAACTCCATTTTATACAAAATAGTGAAAATACATAAAAATACATAATACAAGAACTACCGAACACAATAGATACATTTAACCCATCCCCAGATAGCTTGGATCTGAGCGCACAGTATTACCGAATGGCGCTCAGATCCTATACACACAGTTCAATCGCCATGGAGCCAAAGTCTTTCACATAGTCTTTCGTTATACGAATGGGCTCCATGGCACAGCTATCTGGGATAAGTCTATTTGTGAAAATAAACTTCCGAACAGACCGGCGTTCGTATGCTGTAAAAATAGAACGAAGGGAGGTCGGCGGCTTTCAGCAGTGTTCATGAGAAACAGTGTCCATTTTTAGTTCCATGAAATTATCGATGAACACCGCTGAGCATTCGTATGTCCAAGATGGCCGCCGCCTCATGTTCAGCATACAAACGACGACCACACAGTCGGCATTCGACAATTAGGAAGTGTCTACGGTTAACCACAACGTTCTATTGAGGCCAAGTGGCTAACCAGCAGCACACTTCCATGCTGGGTGGCCGGCCGTTCTGTGACTTGTTCGGTAAAACAGAAACAAGCGTAGGGACCGTACGGACAGGGAAATAGCCAAACAAACAGACGAAAGTATTTCACAGGCAGTTGGTTCTGTCACACCATAATTGCGTTTATGTCTTACAGATCTTGTATTCTGTATCAATACTTCATCCTGTCTGATCAGCTGGGATTGAAGGAGAGAGTCCTGACGCCCTGATCCAGGACTCCTGGGAAAAGTCTCTACACATTATATGTGTGTGTTCATATGTGTTTCTGAGGTTGTATCCAACTGTGAGTATAATTGTATTTTCATATGCATTTCTGATGGTGTAGTTGTACTTGTGTGTGGATTAAATTGAATGTGTTTGTGGGTGCGTTTTTGAGTCTATAATTGTGTGGCTGGGGCCAAATACCATTTCTTTACCTCTGCATACTTGCATTAGGAAACACCTTCATTCATATACATTGATACTCCACACAAATACATCTTTGTATACACACTCACATACTTACTGTCCAACATGCACACACAGTGACAAACCCCACTAATATATCCCTAGAATCACTTCATGTGTGAGTTTTAAATCTGTAAACCTCTTTTAGACAATCATATACAATGGATTTTCAGGCCAACAACAGTAAAACAAACATTAATGTGTATTGTTCAGAGTGTGTTTTTTTTTTCAATTCTTTATTTTTGTTGTGCATAGAGGCTTACAACAGTGCTTGTATAGCCATATTAGCTCTCACAAGCGCGATTTTCAAAAAGTGATAACAGATATGTGGTATGTAGAGAACATGCACATGTTTTGTAATTTTACTTTACATAGAATTATTAACAAGTTTCACGAAATAATAACAGTAAAAATAGGTAGGCATATGCATAGAGTCGAGTAGTGGTTTAGCAAATATATGCTATGAGAAATAGTGCCATACTAGGGTGATTGAGCGGTAAGTTATTTGCACATTTTAAAAAGGAAGGACTAAGGTAGCCTGTCGTGACGGCTTGGGGTATGCAGGAGCATACGTATAGTGCCTTAAAGTTAGCGCTTAATAAGTTACATCGTGGTGAGGCAAGCAGAACTTGATTAATATAGCAACGAAAATCATAGTTTAAACTGGTAATGTAAAATCTAGTAGTGTGTGACACATAATAATCTTTAGGTTAGGCACCTCCGAAGTTTGCATGCTATTTATGTTAGTTTAACATTTACTGCCGTATATTAATCAACTAACGTTATGTGTAAAACAGAGTATCATTAAGGGTATCCGGTGTAACTTGCCATCAGATTAAGTTCAATTAGAGTAATAGCCTCCCTATCACAGATCTAGGAGTGCAGCACTTGGAGATATGTCCCAAGTATTGCGGGTGCCTCAGCATGTATGATATGGTGACTTCAGCCAATGCCACGGCTAAGTGCTCTGGGACAGTCTCTAGGTGTCGGTATGCTGGTGTGGGTGTCCAGTTGATCTCGGGGGTCCGCTTCTGGGTAGTAGTGGGGAGTGTTGTGCGGTGGCTGCTGTCTTGGCTCCCTCCCACCGTGGGCTAGAGGGTCTATTCCGGAGGGTCTGTAGCCCCTGCCTGAGTGGTAGGCTGAATCTTGCTGGGTCTCTGTTGCGATGGGATACCGCCTGTAGCTGGATCTTCCGCGCTTGGTAGCAGCCTCGTTGCTTTCGGTGCCATTTTTGGACTCTGGCTGCCGAGGTGAATGTACGCCCTTGTTTGATGCTTGCCAGTCCCGTTGTGGGAATGTGATTAGCAGTATTGGCTGTCTGTGCTTGCTGCTCTCTTAGTGCCATCTTCTCCCAGAATTTGGCAAAAAGCATGTCGAGTTTGGTGAGGAGGTCAGGCTTCTCTATGGGCCGGGCGCATGTGTCGGCAGCCATTTTGACGGCGGTCGCTTCTTCCCGCCGTCGATGGGGCTCTATCTTGAAGCTTAAACAGGTGAGTATACTGTCAGGCTTTGACCGGGGTAACCCCCACCGGTCCGGGGGGGGGACGGGACAGGGTGGTCGCGTGGCTGCCCTTCCGATGCAGGGCCGGGGAGAGCGGCCGCCTCCCCCCAGTCCCCTCACCTCTAGGCCGCGTCTGGCCAGCTCAGACTCCCAGTCTCCGAGGGGCCGGATTCCGGTTTCAGGCTTGTCACCAGGGTTCATACGGCTTTATTAGCGCTTCCCGGTTCCGTTTAGACGCTAGGATTCGGCTATTATCAATAGTTTTATGGCTCGGTAGACAGGAGCCCTGCCTGCATGCGACCACTTGGTTTGCTGGCTTGGCCCTGCCCCCCAGAGTGTGTTTTAATTGCACCACTATGATTACATTTTTTTTATAATTACACTGCCAATACTGAGCTCTGTATCCCCTTGTTTTGACAAGTTTATAACTGGTTGGAGAAATTGAGGCCAAAAAATACTTAGCATGCCAGGGCTCAACAGTGTTTTCATCCTTGTTACTTTGCTATAAATGTCAAGACTCTGAGGAGCCAGGCAAGGCCTAGGCAGAACAGTGACATGTGAGTGTGAGGGGAGTGTATACAGAGGAATTTGGTAAAGTGGTCTTGGGATGTGGGGGGAGTAGTGTAACGGATCACCTGGCACCCCGACTTGGTACCTCCGTTAATGGATGCTCCTAGTGCTTCCTGAGGACTCCAAGCACTCTGGCAGACACCACAATCACCGAACCGATGCAGCATATGAACCTTCTCAAGCATAGGAATGCTGTAGACCATTGAATAGGAACCATACGAATAGGCTTGTACTCCTAGCAGTCAACTGGAACAGCATGCCATAAATCCTTCCCCCCAATAATGAGACGACACATCACTTTGAGGGTAAAACAGGAACTCTCGACTGGCTCATCCAGCCTGGCTTTTATTACAATAATCCACATACAGGCCACACCCAGGGGGAGGCATAAAATAACCAATCACATACATGGTTCAGCCCACACATCCCCTCCCCTCAGATAACATTAAACCCAATTATCCGGTACACTTTTCCAGCCAAGTTCTGGATGTACCCCAAAAACAGGGGGTACACCTTTAAATCCAGCATCGCTGGATAGCCCTTATTCAGGGGGACAACATATCCAAAATTCAAGTAATTCGGATGAACAGTTCGGGAGATATGAGGTTCCAAAGATTTGACCGACCGCATGGGTAAAGTATCCGAAAACAGTTCCATGCATTTTGGCCCTGCGGTCGGTCACAAACAAGGGAATGAAAACAGGCGAATTGCCTGTGTTATAGAGCCTGGAGAGGGTTTGAATGAATTCCCTTGTTTATGGGGTTCTTTCTACCGAACGGCGGGTCATTCGGTAGTTTCCATACGAATTTCTGGAAGTATGGAGGTCTCAGCGGTGTTTGCCTAGTCAAGTGTCCGATTTTAGTTCCAGACACTCGACGGCAAAACACCGCTGTTCGGTAGTTTAAGATGGCCGCCGCCACGTGTTTGTTTCCCGAATGGCGGCCACCCAGAGGACAAAGACTACATTACACTGATTGCCAATTACCCGTTTGCAACATTGTTGCAAACTGTAATTGGAGGCACACTTAGTCCTGGGTGGTCTGGTTGTTCGGTAGTTTCACTCAATATAATGAATGGAGTGATTCTACCGAACAATCAGACGAATGCTGCATACATATCACCCAGGCTAAACTTAACACATGAATACATATACAATATTACAGGCAGCACACTAGAACATGCTTCACAGTCTTAAAGGGACAGTAGTCCCAAAAGTCCCAATGTGTCCATAGATGCTGTTAAAAGGGCCAGTAGCAGCAATATACAGTACAATATGCCCAAATATAAATCTTTAAGTGTACCAATTTTCCAGGGGCCATAGTCAGCAGGTAAGAGGCAGGCAGCCAGGCCCCTCCAATGTCCAGTGGCGAGGTGGGTTCCGCCACAAGTAGTATGGGGTAGATGGGCTCGTATGAGTAGGTTGCCATATTGCAGGATAGCAACCATCTTAATTATCAATTGGGAACAGCTTGGTAATTGCTGGTTATTACTCTCGTTATACCTGCTTTCAATGTGCTGTTAGTGGCCAGGGTCGGTATGAATATCGAAGCTGTCCTTACAAGATGGGGGTTTGCAACTGCAGGCTCAGCTGGCTCGTCTTCAGGCCTCTGCGGCTGTTGCTACCTCCCCTCCTGGCAGTAGCAGAGGTCCCCGGAGGTGAGGTCGGCCTCTGGAGCATTTTGCTGTTCATGGGGAAGCTGGATTGCAGGCCTGGCCTTGCAGATCCACTGGTCTGCGGCCACAAGGTCTGCTTCACCTCCCTTGCAAACTCCACTCACTACTCGGGCAGCGGGGTGGTCTGCGGCTTTCTGTGTCCGCTTATCCCCTTCTCCAGCCCCACACAGCAGGAGCCGAAGTCGTCCTTCCCGGGCCGGCTGGTCTGTGGCTATGCAGACTGATTGTGCTCTGGCACAGGCTGAATCTCCTTTCTCGGCCGCTAAGGGTTTTCCTTCATCAGTCATCTAACCACAACTCACTCTTCAATGAAGGACAGAGAGGTAAAATAACTTAATATCAATTTGGCAATGAGTTTCTTACTTGAATTTAGTTCACTTGTCCCACTGTAGATTAAAAATAACCATGTGATTATCTGTACAATACTGTCTAAATGACTGGCCTATGCCTATTATGTCAATGCCAGTTTTATTTTCTCAATTTAAAAGAATTGCTAACATTTCCCAAATGTGCTATTTCTAATTTGTAAAGGTCTTTTGGAATTAACCAGTTTAAAATCCATGCATTTTTAGCATTATTTCATAAAAATGGTAGGAGGCGGACCTGACAGTCAGTTTACCAGGTCGCACATGCCGCCTGCAGCTCCTAAGTTTACACCTGAAAAATCACTGATTAACCTTCCAAATATTTTTTTTAAGAGCTTTGCAGCCAGTCTGTACTTCTGCAATTTAAAGCGAATACCAAAATCATCATATGTTATCGAACTTCTTTATTACTATGTGTTACTTAAAATTGTTAAGTCTACTTATTTATGGTACGCTCACATCTGTCTCTCAAAAATAAAATATTGAGAAAAACTGCTCGGTGTATACAGTACTATTTGTGATCACTTATCCAGACATTCATTGGAAGCTTTATATTCTAATTTGTACAGTCACCATACATTCCTAGGAAGTGTAAACTTTGGGGGGAGCTAACTAAATTGCCAATTTACTAGTTTTTATCACCAGTGGATTCATATCTTATAATACAACGCAAGATTATTAAAATTTATAAATAAAGCTTTTTCCATTATTCTTTGGAAGTCAACCTGAACTTGAATCTTAGTCCAGCAAAGAGTTTTTGTTGTCTTCTAAAATCCAGCAATGTAAATTTTCATAGCTATCAGAATGTGTATTATTAACATATGAAAAGGTTTATCTAATTTAGGTCGGTCCAAGTGAAAGAGAAAACTCGGTAAAGTTAAATGTATAGGTGATCCAGTCATTTTACCGATTTCGGTTTCCAGTTTGTTTCTCAGAATCAAGAGTTTTGGACAGTCCCACCATATATGTTTGCATGTGCCTCTATTTAGATTAAATCTAGCAAGTATTTTGTACATTATATTGAAATTTGGAGACTAAGGCGGGTGTCTGATACAATCTATGTTGTATCTTAATATAGTTTTTGTATATATTTATATTGTGAATTGTTTTTTTTTTATAGGTGTAAATGCCTAGCCCACTCATCCTCAGAGAATTCCACCTCCATTTCATGTTCCCATTGAATAATACTATTCAGTTTCCCTTTGGGTTTATATGAGTATAAGATCTCATTAATTCTGGAAATAAGGTTTTTATTTTCCTCGACCAAGTATATAGTATATAGAATGCTTGTACTCACAATTTTATTTCTGAGCACATTTTTTATTTTAAATATGTTAAAAATTCCCTTTTAAAGGAATAATCGGCTTCTTGTAATTCTGAGAATTTTTTTTATTTTATTCTCTTTAAGAAGATCCCCTACAGAGTTAATGCCCATATCTTTCTATTTAAGTATATTTATGTCCATTAAACGGCACTGACCAAAGTATCCAATGATCTACTCGCTGTGAAATCTCGTGGTCACTACTCTATCCTAATTCTCCTTGACCTGTCTGTGGCTTTTGACACTGTTGATCATCAACAGCTTCTTCTCATCCTCCGCAATATCGGTCTACAAGATATTGCTCTCTCCTGGTGCTCCTCCTACCTCTCCCTGGCTCTGCTTATTCTCCCCAACCCCTCTCTGTTGGTGTCCCCCAAGGTTCAGTCCTTGGTCCCTTACTGTTCTCCATCTATACTGCCTCCTTTGGTAAACTCATTAGCTCCTTTGGCTTCCAATATCATTTCTATGCAGATGACACGCAAATCTACCTGTCCTCTCCTGATCTCTCCCCGTCCCTCTTGACTAGTGTCTCTGACTGCCTCTCTGCTATTTCTAACTGGATGGCTGCCTACTTCCTTAAACTAAACTTGACCAAAACTGAAATTCTGGTCTTTCCTCCCTCAAGTGTTGTTACTCCTGTGTCTGTCTCCCTCCAAGTTAATGATGCTATCATCAGCACCACCATGCAGGCTCGCTGCCTAGGTGTTCTCTTTGACTCCGACCTCTCCTTCAAGCCTCGTGTTCAATCTATCGCCAAATCCTGTCATTTTCATCTCATTGCGCACATCTGCCCCTACTTAACGCCAGATGCGACTAAGGTGTTGGGCCGTTCCACTGTCCTTTCTTGGCTTGACTACTGTAATCCGCTTCTCAGTGGTCTTACGTGCTCCCAACTTGCACCGTTACAGTCCATAATGAATGTGGCAGCGAGGCTCATCTTCCTGTCCGCCCGCACCTCCCATGCCTCACCCTTCTGTCAGTCCCTAAATTGGCTTCCTATAAAATAGAGAGCTCAATTTAAAACTCTGGTTCTTGCTTTCAAATCGCTACATAATGCTGCTCCCACCTTTCTATCCTCCCTTATACACAAGTATGTCCCGTCTAGGCCCTTACGATCTGCTGAAGACTTACGTCTATCTTCTGTCCGTACTCTGACCTCTGATTCTCGCCTTCAAGATTTCTTGAGGGCTGCACCGTTCCTGTGGAACACACTTCCCTCCTCCGTTAGATGCTCACCCAGTCTCCATTCCTTCAAAAAATCGTTAAAAACCCACTTCTTCATAAAAGTGTATCAATTAAACTGTTAATAGCTCCTGACTGATTCCTCTTCTGCAACTGTCACTAGTCTAATACTATCCTTAAATTTTTGTGTCATTTTACCCCACTCCTTCTAGCATGTAAGCTATATAAATAACATAATAATAATAATAATGATTTATATATACTGACAATAACTTTATGGCGGTTGCAGGGTAAAGATTGTTTTTAATCCCATACCATTTTTTTTATATAATTGTAGATTATGCTAGCTTTAGTGTACATATAATCTTAATTTTATTAAAGACAGGAAGCAAATATTTTTCTTAACTTTCTTTACTAAAACTCCATAGCTGCACAGGTTTGACTAGAAAGAGAAACAACCAATCAGAAAACAACAGAGGTAATAAGAATCCCTCCCTCTGATGACTCATCCTCTTTCATGCTGCAAAAGAATCGAACAGGAACAGATGACCAAATGAAACTGGGTGAATCCACTGGGAAGTAATCAACAGGAAAATCCAGCAAATTTCCATAGGCAACAGGATAAGACCTTAGGCACGACATCTATGAGGAACTTTAAACTGAAACGAGAGAACAGAGTCGAAAAACAAGGATTAATCGAAGAAATGGAATTGCAAAATGACATGGAAGTTGTACATGTAAAATACATGAATAAAATGTCATAGAATAAATCACAGACACATCAGATGACCAATAAAATATAATAGTAAGATTAGATATTGTATAGTATACATACCTACCACTTCCAAAATTCAACGCTAAAAAACCTGTGTAGGGAGAAAATGGGAGGGAAAATATTTGCCTCCTGTCCTTAATAAAATTAAGATTATATGTACACTAAAGCTAGCATAATCTACAATTTTATTACATGACAGGAGGCTTCATATTTTATTTAACGCTTAGTCAGCAATGCAAAAAAGGCATGTTCAGTAGGACGAAAATAGAAACGTCAGAAAGTATCCTTACAAGACCAATCTGCTGATTGGAGAATGTCCTGCAGGGAGGCCCCGGCCATAAAAGACCCACAAGCCACCAATCCCCTGACTTAGCTGACTTAGTGTGCTCCAAAGATAGACTAAATACCTGCTAGGGATAGCAAACATCTGATCTAATGAGCCAGAGTAGTAGATGCACCAATAAGGGCACATCTATCTTGAATCCCAAGAACTGCACATGGGACGGGGTGTGGGTCGACTTTCCTTGGTTGACTGTAAAGCCCATAGAGTCAAAACAAGGAGATCCTAAACTGAGGTTGAGATTTCAGTCCAGAGGCATCATCACATAAGAGTAATAAGTCATTCAGATATATGAGACAATGGAAACCTTTGTAAATGAAGATGAGCCGTCATTGGTTTTAGCAGCTTGGTGAAACACTAAGGGGTCGAACTCAGCTGAAGGGTAGACTGGTAGGGTCGGCCGTTCCACAGGAATAACAGCAAACGTTGGTATATGGAACAAAAGCATACAGATTCCAGAGGTTTAAGACTGGGCAGAACTCGTCCAACTTCTTTTGAATAAGAAAGATGGAACTGTAGAAACCCCCAGTGTCTAGTGAGAACTGAATCGCTCCTTTGTCGAACAGGGTCTGAATTTTGGTGTTTACAAGTGCCTGGTGGTCCACTGACAAGACCAGGTTCGGTGGGAATGTTGTCTGTATAGGGAGAAAATGGAGTAGGCGAGAAATGGCTGGATGTACGACCCCCACTGTCGTTCAGCCCTGCCAAAAACCCGAGATGGGGTCTGATGAAACACTCATCTCATTGAAGATTGTGCTTTATTACGTGTGGTATATAGGTTCACGTGTTTGTGAATCTCTTTAATAATGGTTCTCCAAGTAATAGGCCCTTGGCCAAGGGACCCAGTTCTTTCAACTCAAGGTTTGAAAGCTTGGCATCTATACGAAGGAACATTGCCTTTCTTCGTTCAGAGCACAGTGACACATTAGCATTGCCTAGTAGGCATATAGAATGTAAAGCCCAGTCTCTAATAAAAGAGTCCAGAAGCAGGATCATTGACAGGGGTCCGAAAATATCAAATAAATTGACTTGAGCCAGTCTCAGGCTTTGATCATTACCCTTGCGAAGGTTGCGTCCCGATCTTGCGAGGTATGTCTAGATCATGAAGTGGAACTCTGGGGTCATTGCGACCTTTCAGGTAGTGATGGTCTGGGGCATTCTGCCCATAATCTTTAACGTACTTACCGGTCAAGGGATCTACGAATCCAGTAATGTAAATACTGGGCCAAATGATCAGGAGGAACAATTTGGATGACCTGGGGTGTCGAATTGAATGCGGGTCGAAGAGAGGTTTTCCCCATCAAACCCATCGTCTGCATCTGAATTAGGCAGTTGAGCAGAAGATAAATCATGGAAGGCTTCTGTGAATGATTTGTGTACACATCAAAACCTTGCCATCTATCTTCATCCTCAGAGGTTGAGTGTTCCACCGGCCATTCATCCAAAATTGATAATGGTTAGGAATCGTAGGACTAACAGAGATTCCGGTCTTTTCTCATGCATAGCGGGTGCTATGCACTTTTGGACATGGGGTTGTGGGATTTCCTCTTTCCAGTAGTGCTATGAGATTGTGCATGGCTGCTTTTTGGGAGCATCAGAATCTTCTGATTCCTCCGACAGGGGAACTGCCTGAGGGGTTGTCCATAATGGCGTAAATAATAGTATTGTGGTACCTAAATGCCTGAAGCAGGAGAAGTGTAAGGAGAATTATGTCCTTGTCAGCTCAAAACAATGCAGATTATAAACTAATTTATAAATCTGTAATAACTGGGGCTTACTCCGTAATAGTAAAACCTCTAGTAGTATATCCAGTAGGGAGGTACAGTGGCACAGACAAAGCAGGCCCATCATAGGAGCTGTAACAGTGACAGACAGATCAAATAGCCAATACCTGACAAGGTAAGGTATCAGGATATGTAATAATTTGATGGGGGGCTCACCCCAAGTAATATTAGAATAGAAAATATTGCAGTAATCCGATAGCATAAGCTAGGGTACACTTAGAAATCAGGGGGCTCACCCCAGAAGCACATAAATATTAATAATAAATAATTAGATCAGCTGTAAGATGTAAGAAATAAGTAATGTTTATCCCAACTTCCCAGCTGATATAAGGCTCTCACTAAGGAAATCAGTATTATGTACTGCCATAAACTGTAAGATAAACAAAAAACTGACAGGAAGCAGTATAAATATCAATATTGGGCTGGGTTTATGAGAGGGACTAATGCAGTATAAATATCAGTATGGGGTTGGGTTTATGAGAGAGGCTCACCCTCTAATAATGAGATCAGTATCATGTACTGACATAAACTGTACCATAAACAAAAAAACTAACAGGAAGCAGTATAAATATCAATATTGGGCTGGGGCTGTAATAAACTGTAACATAAGAAACCTTAAAAATGGCTGCTGGGCGAACCAAGATGGCTACCTGAGGGAGCGCAGGTGACATTTTCTGCAGTCCTCGAAAGATCAGATGTTTGCTATCCCTAGCAGGTATTTAGTCTATCTTTGGAGCACACTAAGTCAGGGGATTGGCGGCTTTTGGGTTGTTTATGGCCAGGGCCTCCCTGCAGGACATTCTCCAATCAGCAGATTGGTCTTATGAGGATACTTTCTGACGTTTCTATTTTCGTCCTACTGAACATGCCTTTTTTGCATTGCTGACTAAGCGTTAAATAAAATATGAAGCCTCCTGTCATGTAATAAAATTGTAGATTATGCTAGCTTTAGTGTACATATAATCTTAATTTTATTAAGGACAGGAGGCAAATATTTTCCTTCCCATTTTCTCCCTACACAGGTTTTTTAGCGTTGGATTTTGGAAGTGGTCGGTATGTATACTATACAATATCTAATCTTACTATTATATTTTATTGGTCATCTGATGTGTCTGTGATTTATTCTATGACATTTTATTCATGTATTTTACATGTACAACTTCCATGTCGTTTTGCAATTCCATTTCTTCGATTAATCCTTGTTTTTCGACTCTGTTCTCTCGTTTCAGTTTAAAGTTCCTCATAGATGTCGTGCCTAAGGTCTTATCCTGTTGCCTATGGAAATTTGCTGGATTTTCCTGTTGATTACTTCCCAGTGGATTCACCCAGTTTCATTTGGTCATCTGTTCCTGTTCGATTCTTTTGCAGCATGAAAGAGGATGAGTCATCAGAGGGAGGGAGTCTTATTACCTCTGTTGTTTTCTGATTGGTTGTTTCTGTTTCGAGTCAAACTTGTGCTAATATGGAGTTTTAGTAGAGAAAGTTAAGCAAAATATGAGCCTCCTGTCATGTAATAAAATGTATATACTTAAAGATATCTATCTAATGATTTTATTTTTACTTTTTAGGTTTTTAAAAGCTTCTTTATCCAACCACATTATCCAAAGAGGATCAAGGTTTTTAAAGTCTATTTTTTCAATATCATACCACGCAATTTGAGTCGAGATTTACATTTCCAAGTTAGGCTATGGGAAATCATGATTGATTCGTATATGAGAAATACATCAGGAAAATATGTTCCACCATCCTATAATTTACAGCTTAAGATTCTGATTTTTTAACCCCAAACATATTTTAGAAAAGTATTATGAAAGTCCTTTAGAATATTTTTGGGAATCCCCAAGGTAATTGATCTCATTAGATATTACATTTTTGGTATAATATAGTCTTTTATGATGCTAATTCTGCCCATCCAAGACGTTAATAATGGTTTCATTTGATTAAGGAGTTTCTTATATCCTGAAGAAGATAGGAGTCACAACGATTTCATTCCAGTTCAAGCCTAAATTGATGCCTAAATATTTAAGTGTTTAAGAGAACCAATAAATTCATATTTCTCTTGAAGCCCAGTTAAAACTGACAATTTAGTATGTATTTAGTATATATTAATGTATAGCGTAAGATTTGTTTAAATCCAATCTATAATTTCACATGATACTGAACTCATTTATACATTGTGAAGCAGGAATGGATTTTTCAGGACTAGCAAGAGTGAGGATTATATCGTCCACGTATAGCAACATTTTCTACTGTTGGTTATCTATTTTGGTTCCCTCAATATCTTTTGATTGCCTAATTGGAGTGGCTAGTGGTTCAATTGAAAGGACATAAAGCATTGGGGCTAAAGGACATCCTTGTCTTGTCCTGTTATTTATTTTAAATATGTCAGACTCTAGAGCGCCTCACAAACTGTTGCAGAAGGAGACGAGTACAGGCTCATCATCCATTTGAAAAGAGAACTGTCAATCCAAAAAGTTTTTAAGGCCTTCAGCAGGTACGGCCAACTAACTCTGTAGAAGGCCTTTTCTGTATCGAAGACCATAAATACAAGACGAATAGGACTCTGGTTGTATCAAATTTAAGATTTTGCATATATTATCCTTCCAGGATCTATTCACAACAAATCCTGATTGATCTGGATTGATCAGATTTGTTATCACCTTCTTTATTCTTTTCGTGAGAGTCTTAGAAAATTACTTTATGTTAGTGTTTATAAGGGCGATAGATCGATAGTTGCTGACACTTAGAATCCTTATGTGTTTTTAAAATAGGTGTAATGAGTATCTGGAGCAATTCTTATGGAAATACCATATGTTTACTAATTCCATTACAGAGTTTGTATAGTAGTGGAGAGATCAGTGAATCAAATTATTTTATAGAATAGTGCTGTGTAGCCGTCAGGGCCTGCATGAGAGATTTTATATCTCAGTCTTTTTTTATTTCCAGTTGGAGATCTTTAATCAAAGCTGTTCTTTTTATAGTAATATTTTTTTTCCTTTCCTAATTGTGCCAAAGAAAGGTAGAGATCCATAAGGGGTTTACTCAAAGATATTTTTTCTAACCTTAATTTTGATTAGGATGCCTCTTATGTAACTCTTAAGTGTACACCACAACATACCAGATGAGACTTTATCCTGACTTGACCTGTAAATAACTGCAATTTTCTTCATTTCTCAGAATATACTCCTTTAATCTCCAAGAAGTTCTTTGTCTAATTTACAAAGTAATTGGAGTGTGGTCTGACCATGTAATAGCGTCTTTTTTAAATTTCCCAAAACTTTTCCCTTCCTGTAAGTGGGCGTGGCTTAGCCAGCAACAGATATGGCTGCCTTCTAGGGGAGGTCCTGGGACACTGAGCAATTAAATGTGATACTTAACCTTAATACTCAATTTTAATAAAGGTACAATGTATTATTCAACCACTGATACAGTGAAGATAAAGAAAATCTGAAAAAGAAGAAATAGAAATAAAGATGCAGAGAGCAAAAATGATAAATCAAGTAGCTGCACACAGTAAGCTGGCAACAACACCCGTGACACCTGACAGGACACTTAACTGGAAAAAATACATTAAACCTCCAGTGAATAATTGCACTTTAACAGAAAAGAAAAATACATCATTTTTAGATTGAAAATTTAACTCATTCAACACAAGAATCAGATTCTTCAAAAATGTCCATTATGAAATCACCATTGAGAGCAGAAATGACAGCTGGTGACAGCTGGTGGTAAGAAAGAATCTTGTTCGGGAGTTTCTCCTAACACTTTACATACACAGATGGCAATTGAGAATGACTTTCGCTTTACGAACGAAACCCATTCAGGAGTTTCACCACAAAAATCATGAAAGCAAAGGATTGCAGCTACAACTAGTATAGAGGTTATTAGGAAACATGCGAACGGTATGAGTATGGGAGTTCCCAAACAAACTAATATAGACAAAAATCACATGCAAGCTTCTTATAAAACTACACCACATAATGACACTGGAAATAACACTTTAATACTGAACACAGCTCATTCAGGAAGTGAATACAACTTGATCTCACATGAATCCAAGGCAGCAACATCTCATACTAAATCCTCTAATATCCCTGTTAAAGGAAAAGTGTGTAAAAAAAACAAACGCTGAAAGAAATGGACACACTTGAAAGAAAAAGATTCTATATCCAAAGATTAGGAATTAAATCTTAGAGACAGGGCTGGTGCGTCCATAAGGCGATCCAGGCAGCCACCTTAGGGTGTCACCGCAGGGGGGGCACAAAAAAAAAAATCAAAATTTCTGGCCTCTGTCAGAACAAAACAGCAGCTGCTGTCCGCCCGCCCCTTTGAAGCCTTACACTCGCAGTTTCCCACAGCCGTACTGCTGCTATGGCACTCTGTGGAAGCCCAGGACCTCCCTGAGGAATGCAGGACCTCCCTGAGGGTTTGTAACACCCTGAAGCAGTTCATTGGCCGTCGTCTGCAATGACCCGCCCCCTGACCCTCAATCAGCCTTCCCACTACACCACGTGTTGTCAGACCGCAAGGGAGTGGGAAAGAAGCTCCCACTCTGAAGGCAGAAGGCCACAGCTCCCCATAGGTAGGAATAGTCACAGTACACATAGTTCTAGATAATACCAGCAGTGAGTGATGGTGTAGTGCTGCCATGAAGGTGAATTAGTAGTACTCAGGAACTGTAGATTGGTGTATACTGTGCGCTGGGATACTGATACTGTGTGTGTGTGTGTGTGTGTGTGTGTATGTATATCCAAGTCTGTGAGTGTGTTGTTGTCTGTGTGTCAGAGTGTAAATGTGTGACTGTGAGTGTGTGTCTGCATGCTTGATTGTAAGTCGGTATCTGAGTATGATTTTATGCATCTGTGTATATCTATGATTGTGTCTATAGGAGTGCATCTGTGAGTTCTGTGAGTGTGTATTTGTGAGTGTGTCTATAGTAGTGTATCTGTGAATTTGTCAATAGGAGTGCATCTGTGAGGGTCTCTATAGGAGTGTATCTGTGAATGCGTCTATAGGAGTGCATCTGTGAGTGTGTCAATAGGAGTGCATATGTTAGTGTATTTGTAAGTGTGCCTATAGGAGTGTATTTATATGAGTGTATCTATGAGTGTGCCTATATCAGTGTGTAAATATGAGTGCATGTATGAGTGTGTCTATAAGTGTATCTATAGGAGTGTGTCTATAAGTGTATCTATGAGTGTGTCTATAAGTGTGTATTTGTGAGTGTGTGTCTGGTGGATTGTATGTATGAGTGTCTCAATATGTGAGTTGTCTTTAGGAGTGTATCTATAGAAGTGTATCTGTGAGTCTATAAGAGTGTATCTGAGTGTGTATTTGTGAGTGTGTCTGTCTCAAGGAGTGGATGTATGAGTGTTCCAATATGTGAGTGTATCTATAGGAGTGTATCTGTGAGTGTGTCTGTAGTAGTATCTGTGAGAGTGTTTATAGGAGTGTATATGTGAATGTGCCTATAGGAGTGTATCTGTGAGTGTGTCTATAGGAGTGCATGTGTGTGTGTGTGTCTAAAGGAGTGCATCTGTGAGTGTTTCTATAGGAGTGTATATGTGAATGCATCTATAGGAGTGCATCTGTGAATGTGTCTATAGGAGTGCATCTGGGAGTGTGCCTATAGTGTGCCTATAGGAATGTATCTGTGAGTGTGTCTATAGGAGTGCATCTGTGAGTGTGTCAATATAAGTGCATATGTATATTTGTAAATGTTCCTATAGGAGTAAATCTGTGAGTGTGTCTACAGGAGTGTATGCATATGAGTGTATCTGTGAGTGTGCCTATATCAGTGTATTTGTTATTGTATCTACAGGAGTGTATCTGTGAGTGTGCCTATAGGAGTGTATATATGAGTGTGTCAATAGGAGTGCATCTGTGAGTGTATTTGTGAGTGTGCCTATAGGAGTTTAACTGTGAGTGTGCCTATAGGAGTGTAGCTGTGAGTGTGTCAATAGGAGTGCATCTGTGTGTGTATTTGTGAGTGTGCCTATAGGAATGTATTTGTGAGTGTGCCTATAAAAGTGTATTTTAGAGTGTGTAAATAGGAGTGCATCTGTGAGTGTCTCTATAAATTTGCATTTTTGAGTGTGTTTATAGGAGTGTATCTATAGGAGTTTATCTGCGAGTGTGTCTATAAGAGTGTATCTGCCAGTGTGTCTAGAGAAGTGTATCTGTGAGTGTGTCAATATCAGTGCATCTGTGAGTGTATTTGTAAGTGTGCCTATAGTGTGGTTGCCTTCATCTCAATGTCCTAAGATGGCAGACTTGTTTCCCTCCACTAAATTAACCCTTAAAATATGAAACCTTTTATTCACAAAAATTTGACCATCTGGCATATGGTCTAGGGCTACACCATTATCAGCAATACGTTATGCTCTACTTAATTGTATGTAGATAAATGGGCCTCTCATTCAATTGTCCATATTGATGATTTATTTTACTCCAATAACCTTCTGCCTTTTGACCAACTAAAATAATTTTAATTAAGTTTAATTGATGCCCAAACACATGAGAGACTTGTGACAACAATTAGTGAACATTTCGCTCTTTTCGTTTAGGATCCAAACTTGTTGAAATTAGATATGACAAAACTAGATTTTTTTTTATTTAATGGACCCTGGTCGGCAACAAAGCATCTCCATGTGTTATAATATTTTTGCAGGTGATATGTATGATAAGTTGAACTACATGTTGAAGTGGGAGGGTGAACTGGGTGAGATATACACAGTAGAGGAGTGTAATAATTTCTTATTATCATTAAAAGGTATCACTCAATGCACAAATCATTTGGAGTCCCACTACAAATTAATTTATATGTGGTACCTAACCCCTTCCAAACTTTTAAACTTACATCTTAGGGAAAACAATAAATGTTGGAGAAACTGTGGTCATACTGGTACATTGTTCCACAACTTCTATTCGTGTCCCAAAATCAAATATTAAAATTCAATGTAGTTTTATCCCCGTGTCTTTGTCTCTTTACGCAAATTCCTTCTAACGTACCTAGATATAAACAAATAATACTAGGCCATCTTTTAATCTCAGCAAATTCCATCATCTCTGGAGTGTTGAATCTCATCTCATTAGGAGTGTTGAATTCCAACGTGTAGGGCTGTCGAAAATCAAGCGCCTCACTGGCATGTTGTTTCGCCGCTGGATATCGGCAAAGTGAGCCATGGCCATGTAGGAACGCTTGAAATGGCCACACACCTTCCTGGCCTGCTTCAGGACGTCCTGTAAGCCTGTGTACTTATGCACAAAGCGTTGTATGATCAGATTACACACATGTGCCATGCACGGCACATGTGTCAACTTGCCGAACTTCAATGCCGCTATCAATTTTTTTCCGTTGTCACACACCACTTTGCCGATATCCAGTTGCTGCGGAGTCAGCCAATTTTCCACCTGTGCGTTCAGGGCGGACAGGAGTGCTTGTCCGGTGTGACTCTCTGCTTTCAAGCAAGTCAAACCCAAGACGGCGTGACACTGCCGTATCCGGGATGTGGAATAGTACCTGGGGACCTGGAGGGGTGCCGTTGATGTGGAGCAAGACGCAGCAGCACAAGAGGACTCAGCCGAGGAAGTTATGGAAGAGGATGGAGTAGGAGGAGTAGAGGAGGTGGCAGCAGGACTGCCTGCAAGTCGTGGCGGTGTCACCAACTCCTCTGCAATGCCACGCATTCCATGCTTGTCAGCCGTCAGCAGGTTTACCCAATGCACAGTGTAGGTGATATACCTGCCCTGACCATGCTTTGCAGACCAGGTATCAGTGGTCAGATGGACCCTTGCCCCAACACTGTGTGCCAGACATGCCATGACTTCCTTTTGCACAATCGAGTACAGGTTGGGGATTGCCTTTTGTGAAAAGAAATTCCGTCCGGGTACCTTCCACTGCAGTGTCCCAATAGCTACAAATTTTTTGAACGCCTCAGACTCAACCAGATTGTATGGTAAAAGCTGGCGGGCTAATAGTTCGGACAAGCCAGCTGTCAGACGCTGGGCAAGGGGGTGACTTGGTGACATTGGCTTCTTACGCTCAAACATGTCCTTGATAGACACATGACTGTGGGCAGACGAGCGGGAACTGCTCAAGGCGGGAGACGGAGTGGCGGATGGTTGAGAGGGGGCAAGGAGGACAGCAGTGGTTGATGTGGCTGAAGATGCTGGACCAGGAGGAGGATGGCGGCTTAGAGTAGGCGTGCTGCTTGTACTCATGTGTTGATCCCATAGGCGTTTGTGATGTGAGATCATGTGCCTACGCAAAGCAGTTGTACCTAGGTGGGTGTTGGACCTCCCACGACTCAGTTTCCTTTGGCACAGGTTGCAAATGGCATCGCTGTTGTCAGAGGCAGACACACCAAAAAAATTCCACACTGCTGAGCTCTGCAATGATGGCATTCTGGTGGTGGACACAGCATGCGTTGATTGGCGTGCTGTCGGGCTGACCCCGGGTGCCGATGCATGCTGTCTGACTGTGCCACTAGCTCCTTGCGACGACCCCCCCCCTGCTTCCAACTCGTCTCCTCCTCCTCTCTGTCTCCCCATCTGAACTTTCGCCCTTTTCTTCTTCTTGCCGAGCGGGCAACCACGTGACATCCATGGACGCATCGTCATCATCAACCGCTTCGCTTGTATCTGACAACTCAGAAAAGGAAGCAGCAGCGGGTACAACATCATCATCATCACACCGTACCTCCATGTGTTTAATGCTGCCTCCCTGAGACATATCCCTGTTATCTACATCCTCTAGCAATAATGGTTGCGCATCACTCATTTCTTCAAACGGGTGTGTGAATAACTCCTCTGACATACCAAGTAAAGCGTCTGTGGTGCTAGTTTTGGTGGTGGCGGCAGGCGGGTGAGTGGTATCTTTAGAGGCGCCTGAATCTAAGCTGGAGGAGGATGGTGTGTCAAGGTTCCGAGCGGAGGCTGTAGAAGATTGGGTGTCCTGTGTTAGCCAGTCAACTATGTCCTCAGAACTTTTCAAGTTCAGGGTACGTGGCTTCTGAAAACTGGGCATTATTCTAGGGCAAAAGGGAATCACAGCACCACGACCACGACGGCCCCTGCGGGGTGGCCTGCCTCTGCCTGTCATTTTTTTGGGGATTAGTGGTACTATGCGTGCAAGCTACTGTGAGACCAGATATGATTGGCAATGTGCACTGTAACAGTTCTGCAGATCACACACTGTAGGCCTGACACAACCGCTTGAAGACAAGTAACTGCTATTCAATCTATAACAGTGAAAAAAAAATTTTGGTTTTAAAAGCACGCTATCGAGACACCAGATATGATTGCCAATGTGCACTGTAACAGTTCTGGAGAGCACACGCTGAAGGAAGGACTGACAGAGCCGCTTGAAGGACACTGACTTGCTGCTATTAGCTTACAATGGAAACCTTTTTTCTTTGTAAAAGCACGCTATAGAGAGACCAGATATGATTGGCAATGTGCACTGTAACAGTTCTGGAGAGCACACGCTGAAAGAAGGACTGACAGAGCCGCTTGAAGGACACTGACTGGCTGCTATTAGCTTACAATGGAAACCTTTTTTCTTTGTAAAAGCACACTATAGAGACACCAGGTATGATTGGCAATGTGCACTGTAACAGTTCTGCAGAGCACACACTGTAGGCCTGACACTTGTCTTCAAGCGGGTGTAACTGCTATTCAATCTATAACAGTGAAAAAAAATGTGGTTTTAAAAGCACGCTATAGAGACACCAGATATGATTGGCAATGTGCACTGTAACAGTTCTGGAGAGCACACGCTGAAGGAAGGACTGACAGAGCCGCTTGAAGGACACTGACTGGCTGCTATTAGCTTACAATGGAAACCTTTTTTCTTTGTAAAAGCACGCTATAGAGACACCAGATATGAGTGGCAATGTGCACTGTAACAGTTCTGGAGAGCAGACACTGTAGGCCTGACAGAGCCGCTTGAAGGACACTGACTGGCTGCTATTAGCTTACACTGGAAACCTTTTTTCTTTGTAAAAGCACGCTATAGAGACACCAGATATGATTGGCAATGTGCACTGTAACAGTTCTGGAGCGCACACACTGTAGGCCTGACAGAGCCGCTTGAAGGACACTGACTGGCTGCTATTAGCTTAAACTGGAAACCTTTTTTCTTTGTAAAAGCACGCTATAGAGACACCAGATATGATTGGCAATGTGCACTGTAACAGTTCTGTAGAGCACACACTGTAGGCCTGACAGAGCCGCTTGAAGGACACTGACTGGCTGCTATTAGCTTAAACTGGAAACCTTTTTTCTTTGTAAAAGCACGCTATAGAGACACCAGATATGATTGGCAATGTGCACTGTAACAGTTCTGGAGAGCACACGCTGAAGGAAGGACTGAAAGAGCCGCTTGAAGGACACTGACTGGCTGCTATTAGCTTACACTGGAAACCTTTTTTCTTTGTAAAAGCACGCTACAGAGACACCAGATATGAGTGGCAACTGTCAAAGTACGCTGGCACAGGTCTGCAGAGCACACGCTGAAGGAGGCCTGACACCCAGACGCTTGCAGACAACTAACTGCTCTTCTATTACAGTGAAAATTTTTTTTTTTTTTTTAATCTAAAGCTAAAGCTATTGTCACAACAGATATGAGTGGTGGCACTGACTGTGCAAATGGGCAAGGCATCCAGCCTGACACAGAAAATGGCAGGCAGGCAGGCAACTGCTCTTCTATTACAGTGAAAAAGAATTATTTTTTTGAAATCTAAAGCTTAAGCTATTGTAAAAACAGATATGAGTGGTGGCACTGGGCAAGTGGGCACAGTATCCACTCTGAACCTCACACAGAAGCTGACAGGTAGGCACCTGCGATTACATTACACAGAAAAAAAAACCCCCAAAAAACAGCCTGATGTTCTAGCCCTAAAAGGGCTTTTTGGGGTGCTGTCCTTACAGCAGAGATCAGATGAGTCCTTCAGGATTGTAGTGGACACTGAATACCCTAGCCTAGCTATCAATTTCCCTATCTAATCAGCAGCAGCTAAACTTTCCCTCCTCTCACTAAGCATGCAGCTTCAGAATGAATCGAAAATGGATGCTGGGAGGGAGGTTGGAGGGTTTGGAAGGGAGGGAGTGCTGCTGATTGGCTGGAATGTGTCTGCTGACCGAGAGGCACAGGGTCAAAGTTTGCCCAATGATGACGAATAGGGGGTGGATCGAACCGTCCATGTGTTCGCCCGCGGCGGCGAACGCGAACACGCTAAGTTCGCCGGGAACTGTTCGCCGGCGGACAGTTCGGTACATCACTAATTATAAATAAAACTGTAGATTCAGGGTGTTTGTAGATACTTGCAAGTTATAATGTCCATAATATCCTTGCAGGTTGGGAGGAAAAACAATATGAAACCAAAGTCCAGTTTAGAAATAAAGCAGGGTAGAATTGGATGAATTAAGATGGTTGCAGGTAAGTAAGGTTGGAGCAGGATGACAGGATTCAGTTGAGTTAGGTACAGGCCTTTATCAGGTTATAACAAATCTCAGTTAGAGCCAGGAGCAGAGCACAACTTCTCTCTCTCAATGATGGGAGCAGGGTGTAGCCTTATGAAGCCTCTTAATTAGATCCAGACAGGTGAGGATGATAAGGGGACTGATGAGACTAGTGGCTAGGGAGGCCACTAGAGGCGAGAAACAGGTGTTGCATGAAATAATAACAAAATAAAATGAAACGTGTTCCTGGTTGCCAGGATAGGATCATGACAGTTAGTATTGAAGTTGCACCAACCTTTTGCATGGTTGTGTTTATTATCTAAGTAGTAATAGTACAGTTTTTTGTATTCATATTTATGTCAAGTGTTTTGTGATGGTAGAGAAATTGGCAATTATTAACTGTATCATTGCAATTATTAATGCTATGATTTGCATTTATTAACTATGTTTTGCATGTATTATAGAGAGGAAATAAATGTATAGTCATCTTACATCATTAATATAGTGTTGACAACAGCAAAAGTCAAGGCTGCATGTCAGAGTAGATAGCTTTATCAAAATGGTGATATCAAGCTCATAGACTTGACAATGGATGTGTTGACTGGACACGTCAATGGATGTGTAGACTGGATTTCATTAGTTTTATCTGGGTTGAGGGGTCTTCGGTTAGACTGCATATTTTTTCATTAAATAATGGAAACTTATGTTAAGATTAATAGATATTGCTGAATACTATTGAGATTTGACATATTTCTGCACTCGGTCATTTTCCTGGGTGTGGTTTTTCCACTTAAATTGTCAGATGCTATTAGGAAGTAGGATTGATTTTGCTTGCCAAAGCATACTTAACTTTACAACAGAACAATATTGATCTCATTCACTTGAACATTGTGGTTTCTAAGTAATGTGTACAAAGACCGAGTCAAAAGTCTCTTTGTGAGCTATAAGCAATTCACGAAAACACAAACAAAATATTCCAATCAAAGATTAACTGGATAAGAGAAAAACTGAATTATTTTTTATTTTTATATACAATTTCTTTTTCTTGAAATTGTTTAGCATTTAGATTCCTGTGCATGCAGTTTTGGAAAAAAAAACTGACTTTTTTTGTAGCTGCTATAAGTCCCCATAGATATTGGAAATGTGGGACAACCTTATACAATGCTAAAACATATTGCAATGATTTATTTTCTTGAAAACCAGGTACACATTTACAATGTTTTTAGGTTTAAATTTTAATTTGAATGTGATTGTATACATGAAAAAATATTTTACAAAATAATATATTATCATAGTTTTGTTTGCAGTTTACTGAATAAATTTAAATTGTAACAATAAAATAATCAATATAGTTTACTAATAAATATTATTATAGTTATGTTTGCAGTGTAATCTCTATCTGGTAATGTAATTTGTTATCCTTTTTTATCATTTCTGCCACATGGTGATATAAAATAAAGCTGCAACCTAACTGAAATTATCAAATAAATACTTAGAAAATATAGTTTTTCTATGTCTATTTATATATACAAATATTATGTATATATCATGTCAGTATGTAATGATCTTGATGTTTAATTAGGTAGAAGCTTCGAAGGCAACCTTGTGCCTTGTGATGGCCACTGGTGGTGAATTCCCGTGACCTCAGGATGCCGTAAAAGGCCAGGTAAATAGCAGTTTCAGAGTTAGTGAGGGATTGAAAGGGGCTGAATTAAGCGAATTAGGCATATTTTGGATACCCTTAAATATAGTCTGATTGGGTGGGATGAAAGGAAACTGGCTTTGTTGGAAAGTAGAGAAACATGTGATGTTGGATGCCAGTCAGGCGTAACTTGATAGTATAGTGAGATAGCTTAAATTGAAGTAGCGGTAAAAAAAAGTAGTGAACACAACCAGAGACATAATAACAAATATTATATAATGAAGGACCACTTACCTGTGACTTGGTAACAGCAATTGCTGGGAGACCACTAAGGGCACAACTTGAAATACTTTAGAACCTGGAGGAGTAATACCGTGTAAATTGAAATAGCAGAATCTGCCAGACATGTGAGCCCTATGAGGGCTAAGGAGATAGTTGTAAACATGTAAGTGACAACCAATACATACCTTGAAAACAATTGAGGGGTAACACGAGCGACTTAGACTAAACCAGGTGGCATGAATATAAAAATACCAGCATATGACGTCAAACTTAAATTAATAACATTAAGGTATATAGCTAAATTCTAATAATGCAGAAGCTCTGGAAAGTAAGTGAATCGTGAACCTGTCACATGTATAAGCCCCTGTTGCCTGAAAATAATGGGATAGCCCGGAGACAGATGAATGTAGTGATGAACCTAGATAAGTGAATAATAAAGTGAGGGCCAAGTTGACAAACCAACTTATATAGGGGAAATAATAGAGTAGATAGGGTTGAGAACCGGAAAAGTATCAGTACTGAAGAAAACCAAAAAATTAGCATAGGTAACAAGTATCAGTATCAACAAGAATTTACAATTAAAAGTATCTACAAAGACGATAACGGTGGACTATTCAAGCTAACAAGTGTATGAGAAGCCAACCAACAACCCGTAATTAGTATAACTAAACCTAAAGTAAATTGAACACTGCAGAATGTTTCCTCACTCAATCCTAAATTACCTGAGATGTACATTGAGTTTATATCAGATCTGTTGACATTTGTGTTAACACATAACATATTTCTCTTTAATGGGAAACTGTATCAACAGACGAGGGGAACAGCCATGGGGACACCATGTGCACCATCATATGCAAATCTACATCTGGGCTGGTGGGAGCGAACAATCAGAGAAGACCCCTACCTCAAAAAGTATATGGATCAAGTCCTTTACTGGAAGAGGTACATTGACGACATTTTTGTCGTCTGGCTGGGTACCCCCGAGTATTTTGCGGATTTGTTGCTGCCCTTAATGACAATACCTATAACCTGCGGTTTACAAGCGAGATGGGGGGTTCTACATTATGCTTTTTGGACGTTTCCCTTGAAATAGGGGAAGTGAACAAAATAAATACTACCCTTTTCAGAAAAAAAAACAGCTACAAACAGTCTTTTGGATTGGTCTAGTTACCATCCCACTCCATTAAAAGCTGGAATCCCCATCGGACAGTACCTCAGGTTACGACGTAACTGTTCATCCCTAGATGATTTTAAGTCTAAAGCAAGGACCTTGAGACTGTCATTCAGGGAAAAAGGATATCCCAATAGGGTGCTAAAGAGAGCAAATGTGAGGGCTCTCTCAACTGAACGGCAAACCCTTATTGATGATAATTCTGCAAAACAGGAGGGACACTTGATAAGATGCATTGGAACTTTTGATGCTGGGTGGACTAAGATGATGGGAATCTTTAAGAAATATTGGCCCATCATATCCTCGGATAAGCATCTCAAAGATGTAGTGACAGCATACCCCTCTATCACAGCACGTAGAGGTAGGAATTTAAAGGACCTACTTGTCCCTAGTCATCTTTCCTCATTGTCAACTTCGGGACCCTTTAAAAACTATTTGCCTATTGGCACATATTGATGTGGTCACTGTAGTGCATGTCCCTATATTAACAAGAATTCTAAAGTTTGCAATAACAATTTCAGAGACCTTTAATTTGCGCTCCTTTATCAATTGCCGCACTGCAGGGGTTATCTACTTACTTACCTGTTCATGTGGCCTTATGTATGTGGGGAAGACTTTCCGTCCCTTCATGCTTAGAATTAGGGAACATGTAAACTCAGTGAGGAGACGTCTCAAAACCCCTATATCAAGACACTTACATCTTTGCCATAATCATTCCTCAGCAGGAATACGTTTCCTGGGATTAGAACACATCCCTCAGCCCCCACGAAAAGCCGGCTGGGATACTAAACTCCGTCAGAGGGAGGCCAAACCCTATCGCCACATGGTCTGAATGAGGGGTTTTCATATACCCCTTTCATTCAATGAACATTTTTTAGTAACTTCATATGGGTATTTTTGTTAATTATGATTGTAATCACTATTATCTAATATTTATTCTGAAGCTATAATTCACTTTTTGGTTTGTTAAGTGTTTATTATTTAGGGACCTAATCTACTATACATCTCCTTATACAACCTTAGTGATGCTACATTGGTTATTGCTACTTATTTGACTGTCTGGAGCAAGGGATCCATTACTGCTTTTGATATATCTGATACTTACTATATAGCAGGACTTTATATTGAGTGTACTCTTTATACTATGGATGGATAACGGGTAAATGGGTGCGTTCTGCACCCCAGTGTACCCATTCCCAAATTATATGCATGTATGAGGAGTTTGTCTCCACTCCTCCTAATGGACCACGTTTTTTCCTTATAATTACACACTTAGGTGTTATAACATTTAGGCAGTGAATGGCCAATCTTAGGCTATGATCTGATCACCCTTAGATTTACCATCTAGGGATGACCAGTCTGTTAATCCCCCTGCTACACTGTATTTTCGGGTTGCGATAACCCCGCCCATCTAGTGATGTCTTTGAGACTCACTAGTTTCGTCAGTGATGGGGGCGTAGCAACAGGGATGGTGTCCGCCCCTTCCCCGCCCACGTGACACAACGCTTGACGTCATAGTCACGTGGGGTATGCGGACGTGGTATCCGCCCCTTCCCTGCCCACGTGATGTGGCGTTTTGACGTAATCGTCACGTGGGGTATGCGGAAGTGGGTCGGGCTGCAGTGGACTCCAATCGCATAGCTGGTAGGTGGAGTTGCGTCCGGACCAACGAGATGTGAGTCTCTATTATGGGAACCAGCTGTTAATAATGTTCAATCATGTATTGGACATTTAAGGAAGTGGGAGAGACTGGTAGCTTTTGTATTTGCCCCTGACGACGGCGTCCTGATACGCTGAAACGCGCGTCCGGCTTTTTCCTCTTTTATTTTAACTATGCACTTGGGTTGTGGGGGTTAGCACTTAACTAATTTTCCTTATCTTTTTAGTCCCTCCATAGGACTAGCTGTGTTAGTAGTCATTAGCTCTATGCTATGCTGAGGTAATAGGGATTCTATTCAGGTAGCATTTAGCTGTCAGTATGCAACAATAATAAGAGAGGTTTCAGGAGATCTATGGCTGTGTAGTGTAGAAATGGAGTGTCTTTATGCCTGCTGGATACCTACGATCAGTCTCTGTTAGACCTCTTTACCTCATTCAGAGCAGGCTACATATACCTCTTTTTCTATTATCCCTGACTGTTACCTTTAGCTTTTGACATAGACATTTTTGACCTACTATACCTATGTAACTAGTGGACAGGAGACTAAGGCTTTTAGCTTTATTAATAAACTATGATACATATTTTAATCATAAGTACATGTCAATAGGGTTGTACATCTTTTTCCAGGCACAATACCGATTCGGGTATTTGTGCTGGTGAATTAGTGTTTTT